>NC_037685.1:44595345-44895897 GCF_003255815.1 Theropithecus gelada | reverse complement strand
GAATAAGAAAAAAACCTCATTTCTAATTTCACTTTACTTTTTTCACTTAATAAGAATTTACTGGGACTACTTAGCAAGCACTTTTAACATCTCTGTTTCTGGTATCAAATATTGAGAATATGAGAAGCTGCCTTTCTTTGTCCAGTGCTCCCAGAGTGTCTGAATCGGCAGCAGGTTCCAGTCCTGACCTGGGACAACTCCTAGATTTTTCTAAGTTCCTTGAGAGTTGGGTTTGTGTCACTCACCCACGTGTAGCAAAGTCCTTGGCTCTTTACAGGCAGGTAGGAAAAGTGTGTTTGCTGAACTGCACTGAACTGCTGAACTGAGTCAGTCAATTCATCCACAATGTGAAGCTACAGAGTGACGGCCCATGAGGCCATCGCGGAAACGGGCAGCGATCGATGCATCATGAGACCGTTCAGCCACGGTGAGCGAGTCCACCTCAGTGAGCCTTTAATTAACGATTGTCCCCATCTGCTCTTAGCCAAGACCATCCGCTTTGGAGCTGAGACAAATTCAGACACTCAATCCCTTGGAAGGACGATCAAAAACAAGATCAGAAAGATGTCACAATTTACAATCTGCTGAGGCACCGCTGGGTTTCCTGCCTGATTTCCCCTAGCTCTCCCTATAGATTCTAGGAATGTAGAAGAAAAAGATATTTGCAAGGCCAGCTTAGCTAGCATTCCACAAATATGTAATAGAATGAGTGTGCATGTTGACACCTGTAAAAATCTTACTTGAATTTTTCCACATTCATATTTCATATGGTAAAGCATTTTGGCCATAGGGAGACAGTCAGACCTCATCTGTCCTGAGGCATTGATATGACTACTTTCACTGCATGGAAAACTTTCTTAGTGTGATTTCTAGCGACATCTAAAACCAGCAGCTGAGGATGACATGGATATTTATTTTGCTTATGGACACAGGATGTCGATTAAATAATTCCATGGCAACAGGTATTGCAGAGGTACTGTTCTTTGGGAGTTTTCCTTTTGGCTGTTTTGCTCTTGGAAATATCAAACATCTGCCCAGGGCAAATGGCTAAATAGCTACAATTTTCTAGCTCGTTCCTATTTTTGGCTTTCGGTGCCAGAGGCATTTGAACACCCATGTTGGAGGCTGGGTTCTCATGGAGACTTGGGAACCAAAGAGAGCCAAGCTGTTTTAGATCAATTGCTCCCCGTGCTTAAAGGGCTAGTAAAAACAGGTTATAATGTTTACATGACTTTTTATGGGTCAGAGTTTATTACAGTTCTATTCTATGGCCTACAGCAGAGGAACATTTTACAAGATTTTGCTGCATTTGACAGTTCTGTTTCAGTGCATCTGGTAGGGGAAGTGTTTTTTTTTTCCTTCCTTTTATTCTGTCTTTTTCTTTCTGTTTTATTCTTGTTTTATTCTTTCCCTTCTGAAAACAAAGTGGGCTCTTAAGGCTCCCTGATTGCAAGCAATCTTTCTTTTCCTTGGAAAGTTATAAACCAGTTGAGACCCAAGATTCTTTAGAAGATTCTGCGAAACCTTACAATTTCAAATAGCTTTCAGTCTTCCTTTGGAGGTTTATATACATAATAAACAGAAGCATATTTTACCGATATGTTTGCATTTGCATAAATGTCTTGTGATTTTTCTTTTCTCTGTATTAGTCAGCAGAGTGTGGTGAACCAGGCTCTGGACTTTGGGGACTGGCACACTGACATTTTTATTATTGTTTCAGTATTTGTTTATTACTTCGGGCAAATTTCTTAACCTTTCTGAGTTTGGGGTTAATGACACCTACTTGCAAAATCATTGTAAGGGTTAAAAGTGAAATTATGCATTAGTCAGGCATACGATAATGGTCATTTTATTCACTGTTTTATTAACAACTATTGTGGAACACCAACGATGTGTTGGGCATCATTCCATGCCTTAAAGATACAGCAAGCGAACAAGAGTCATGGTTCCTGCTCTCGAATTCTGCTGGGAGAGAAATAGAAGATACACAACCGATGTTAGCTGGAGTTAAGTGCTAAGAAGAAAAATAAATCAGAGTGAGAAGCAGGGAGGGCTGTTTCATATAGACTGGTCAAGGAAAGTCCTGTGATGAAGTCACATTTGAACAGAAGACTGAATCTAACAGCTGATTAGATTAAGCCTTAAGGCTGAGGCAGAATAAACAGGAGATGCAAGGGCCGTGAGGCAGGAGAAAGAGTGATTTCTTGCGGAACAGCGTGGAAGTCCAGGTGCCGGGCCCCTGCACTCTAGGGAGAGAGGCTGGAGATGAAACTAAAGAGATAGCTGGGCCAGATCAAGTAGGGCCTTCCGGAAGAAAGGCTCAATATTTAGTCTGAGAACAATAAGGAGCCACTGGAAGCTTTGAGCAAAGTTAAGCCATAATCTAGTTCCATATTGGAAGTATCACTTTGGCTTCCATTTGGAGAACAGACTGTAAGGAAGGAGGGGAAGGAAATGGGAAGAAACCCTCCCTTTCATAGCCAGGGACAACACAAACCCTGGCAGCCTCGCCCTCTGGAAGTTACTATTTTATGTGTTGAATGGGTATCTTGCTTTTATTAATATGTGACTTAGTTTATGTATTGAGATCATATTAATTTCATTTATTTCTGTCTTCTTCTTTTTCCTATTCCTCTTAAGTGACGTTTGCTCTTAGCTGTTTGTGTCAGAAGACCAGCAATCGGTGCCTCTCTTCCACAAGTACTGTGGTTTTTAAAAGACAGAACAATTCAGAACAGGTGGGTTATAACAATAGTGGCCAGGACACTGTCCGGTGAGTGCGTCAGTGGATGCTTTCGGCTCATGGAGTTATGAGTTCAACCAGGGTATTTGGCTCCTGGAGAACCTCATTCACATATCAAATTCAGCCACCCAAAGTCTACCAAGAACCGTAACAGGAGGAAAATGTGAACTCCACAGCAGGGTGGTCCTCAGTCTGTCTGTGCATCAAGTTTGTGGAGTCCTTAAAAACTATAGAGGCCAGAGTGCCGGTCACAGGCCTCTATAGGCAACTGCGCTGACAATCTGGCTGTTTAGGAACATTCACTATCAGCAAAGAATGCCCCGCAGCTTTGTGGAAGGAAGGAGAGGGAGGAGATGGGGCATTTTAGTGATACAGACACTATGGAGCAATTGAACGTATTTATCTGTTCTCCCATCCTTATAACCCAGGCACCTAAAATAACTGTTTTCATCTTAGGAATCACACAGAACAACAATCTTCAGAGCTGTCCTTACTTGCAGGCAAACTAGAGAGCTGTCTGTGGGCCAAGACTTGAAGGGGCTGAGACTACAGTCTGCAGGTCCGTGCTGCCAATCATGCCTGAAATTCCACCACAAGAGATGAACGTTTTAAACATTTGACCCCTATAAAAATGCAAACGCTGCTGGGAGGGATTGTAAATCATTAATACCACTCTGTGAGTTTATCAGATCACTCCTTGCTATGTTGTAGGAGGGAGAAGGGCTGGAAATGAGTAAAGAATGCTTACCTGGCGTTGGGTGTGGCAGGGAAACTGGGAACAGCATTCAGATCGGATCTTTTGAGGACAGGGCAATTAGGCCAGTGAAAGTTTAAAGTGCAAAGCCTCACTTGTTACATATACACTTTGTGTGAGGAAAGCTAGTAGTAGCAGCGAACACTGTGATAAGACCCAAATAATTGTTCTATAGTTTCCACTTACGCAGCGGTAATTAAAATCATTTATGCGATTGGCCACAGAGAGGTGGTCAGAGAAGTGGGTTTACACTCCAAGTTGCTCTAATTCAACTGTTTGAAATAGCAGGCCACCACATCTGTTAAGAAATATATATATATGTTCTCCTGAATTTTTATGAGTTGGACTCATCACATCTCTGCTTTGGCTTAGGAAAAATAGTAAAAGCCAGAATATATAACTGGTTTCCATCCCCAAGAGTGGGTACACGTATCATATTATGTGGTCCTTGGAAAACGTCCCTTCCTCTGCAAAACCTAGCCACACTTGGATGTTTTCTTATGCTCAAATTGACTCTTTTTGCCAACTGTTGGACTCCCTCTCACAGTACAGGTGGTCAAATCAAAATCAGGAATGAACACATGGCACGTTGCTTTTGACCTTATCATATGTAATATTAAAAGATAGCCTTTGTGTATTTACTTTCCGTCCAGGCCACACACACATACCAAGCAATGTATTCTTTGTTTAAATATATAAGACATGCTTAAAATATTCACTGGGATTTTATATGGAATATTAGTTTTTCTTGGAACTTTCGGCCAATGGCACATTTTTGGAGAAATTCTCAAACTTGCATAATTCAAAGTTGGCTGTCATACCTGCAATTGTCCAGACAAAAACAAATGATCCAAGATTCCCAGTGCACATACTATGGAGTCATGACATAGAAATAAAGAAGATTACTTTGCAAGTAAATTACCTTGTCCATCTTTGTCTCCCCTTCAGGTTAGAACTCAATGCTTGCATATACCAACCCCTCAGAAATGTGTGCTAAATGAATGAACAGAATCGATGTATGTTATGACTAGGATGCTGGTGGGTGTCATCTAATAACACTGAAGAAGGGAGGGCGTGTCGTGCCTAAGCAATAATTTGGGTAAATATAATCACTGTCTTGATTGTTGTGAAGGTGTTTTAGTGGAAGTGCACTTTTCTCTAAAGATAGGGGACCAGAGACAAAAGTTTGATCAGTCTTCAAGTATGTAATTATGACACTGACAACTGTTTGAATTATAAAAGTATCAAAAAGTGCTGCTCTAAAGGTTGCTGGCTCCTTATCATAAAAAATATTCCATGACAGGTTTGATGATGATTCCTCAGGTTTTTGGGAAACACTCGCTAAATGGAGAGAATGATTGATAATGATTGTTAGAATCTACTTCAATTCTGTTATTACATGATGTATCTGAACCCATATGTTAATATATTAGTATCTCATTTCCTTCACATGTGGCTGTTTCTAGCCAATATATTTTCATTCTTCACATAATGCGGTTGTGGTTGTGTTTCATGTGGTTGTGTTTTGCTGTCTTTTGATACGTCGTTTATCCATTGAATAAGATTTCGGTTTTCTCATTTGACTTGTGATATCAATCTCATAATTTTAAGGTCATGCTCTGTCAAAGTATTCTTGCGTGATAAGTACAAGTGAAGACCTGGGTAGACCAAATACCCTGAGTTTTATGTGAAATTATCAGTGGGTTTCCTAGTTATCACAGCTGAACAGTTAAGGCACTGCAGGTGTCTTTATTTCAGTTGACCATTTCTGACAAGACAAACTTTGAAAAATCAACTTCCTCTACATAAAACAATATTTAGTTTATAATTCCTTATTATAGCTAAAAGTAAAAAAAAATGCACTATCCATAATATGTGAAATGCACACACTCTGCAATTTATTAAGTACTTTATTTTAGTTCTCAAGATAAATGGGGATAATACATGATAAGATGCTGTCCTTCAAGAAGTTTAGTTTCTGGTCGGGGGAAGGAGATATGATAAATACAGAAATGACTACTGGACATGATGGGAAATGTTAACTGACAGAGGTGGCACCATGTAGTTGATATTTCAGTTCCGAAAAGGGAGTTGCTGAAGACTGGAAGCTTAGTGGAAAAGCTGGCTTCGAGAGGGGCTTGGCAGGAGTGCAGAATGTGGATATACAGATGACGAGGAAGGGCTTTGAACCAGCCACAGAAGGAAAACAATGTAAGAAATTGTGTCTTCCACTCCATGAAGGGAAGTCATGGGAAACAGTCTACAGTCTACACAGCCTGAGGGGCTGTGGTAATGAACTTGGGCCATGTGTCAGCACATGGGTGAGCCAGTAAATGCTTATGCAAGTAAATGGACAGAGATTCGATTATTTGAAGATGACCTGGAAGAGATGGGTATGATTGATTACAGCAGGAAAGGAGTGGAGTTAGTGAGACTCTAGGGAACACTCTCATTATTGAGCCAAAACATAGCATGCACCAAGGGCCTGAAACAAGAACGTGGTCTGCAGACAAGGAGAAGATGAATAAGAGATACCATGAAATCACAATTCAAGTTGACTAGATGTTCAGCCTGAGTTTTGGAAAAAAGATGTGATAGGAACTTCGGAGAGAAAAGCAGGTTTGGGAAAGACGTGGAGTTTCTCTGTGACCGTGCTGAGACGGGGTGTGGGCAGGGCAGAGGGGCTTACATGTTACCAGGTGGCTGGGAAGGTGGACCAAATTTTAGAAAGTGGTTCGGGCATCTGTATACCCAAATTCGGGAGTGATCTACAAACAAGTCTCAGTAAAAGAATGAGATAACTAAGGGAAGAACACATAATGTATATTTTATGAATTATTTAAGCTTTTAAAATATGAATGCATGCTATTTTTCAAAGTATATTTGTTTTCTTAAAAGAATGAGATGGATTTTGTGATTGGGACATGGTTTTGGGGCATATTCCTGTAAAAGAGAACAGGTTTTAAGAGAAAGAAAAGATTTCCTATATTAACTTGTCTTTATTTCGTGTTTGTTTTTCCAAGGAGATGAACATGAAGCAAAGTCTTTAACATAATATTTATGCTGTTTAATATCATTTTGATAAACTTCTAATGTTTTTCAACCAAAAACTGATAAATTTTTAAATGAATCACAATATAACATCTTATTGGGATTCAAGAAGCTGTATTTTTAACTGCATTTAAGAAAGAATGATTTCTTCAGCCTCCTCACAGGAGCAATTAGCATGAAAGGAGATACTGATTTGTGCTCAGCCCTCTGTAACTGCAATAAGCCAAGAATTCCATGGTCTTTCCTACAATGATAATAACCACTGTCTACATTTAATTTATCTGCAGTTATTAATCTGTTTTCTCACTGTTCTCATTGATATAATGTCCTGGAAAGCAGAAAAATATGTGTTTTTATAATCTATGTGGCCTAAGTCCCCCAAACCAGAACGATTTCATGAGATTGTAAGTTCTCGAGCAATGAATCTCAAATACTGTGTATCATGGAAGAAAAGTGAGCCACCGTATCCCTTTTTGGACAACTGTACATTTTCAACACTTTTTCTGCATAGTATCACCTCAAAGGGCTACTCTAATTAGTCAAAGAATCTTTCCTGCCGGGTGTGACATTTTTGCAGACATGATGTCACCTTCCAAAATTTCTTGGCTCACTGAGGGAAATATGAAACGTGTTGACGTTATGCTGGAGATTAATTGGGTTCTAATTTTTAATTTTGGAAATCTTCTTGGTCCTTTTGAGTGACAGCTGAGATCAAACTTGAGAATATATTGGAATAAATCACCTAAGGGGATACTATCCCTAGGGAGCTGATGATCTTCATGGAGATGGCGTGCGAGTAAGACGTGTTTCGTGGGCCGCCTGTGGCAGACACGCTGAGCTCTGTGTCAGGTTTCACTAGAAGAAGAGATTAAATAAAATGTAGATAAAATTGAACTAAATTAGTCCACTATTTTAGATTCTAGGCATTTGTTACTAGGAAATTTTTCAGACTCTCTCAAATTTCTGGAAGGCTTTTGAAGATTATCTGGCTTTGTGATTTATTATTACTTTTTAAAATTTTAAGGGTCTTTTTTTACTTTAATCCAAAATAAGAGAGTAGAAACTTTCTGTTTTCAAATAAGTCATTAATTATGTATTAATCCAGTAATACTAGTTTATGTATTTTGAAATTAAGTCATACTATTTTAACTTAAATTGATTTCAGTTTTTTAAAACATACATCTAGGTAAAATTCACAAAATATGTATAAATCAATGTCTCAGCTGGGGATTGAAAACAAATACTACCTTAATATCACTTACATTTAGTACCACTTTAGCAACAGAAATATAGTCTTAAATTAATTTCATCCATAGGAAACAAAACAGAGCATGCTTTAATAAAAGCTTTCATCTTCACATATGTTGTAAAATATAATTTTATGTTAATATTGAGAATGGTATCTCTTTACCTAATTATAACAATAACTTTTAGCAGTTGAAATAAATTTGCTCTTATACATAGTAGTAGGTATATCTAAGAACATTTTAAAAACCATTAAGAAAAAAAGGTTGAATAGCTTTAAAAAGGTAGTGGCATCCTGAGATTAAGGAGAGTCGACTCCAGTGTTTAAAAGTTCTAGAGAAGATCAGATTTAGAAACTGAAGGTGAGTGCCAAGGAAATCTTACTAGTTAGGAGGCCAAAATCTCCAGGTGGGTTCTGTAATCAGGGCCATAGACAGGCAGCCACAGTCTGGAAGCTGGAAGGGGATTGAGGGGAAAACCTGTGTGTCAGGGTGGGGGCAAGGTCTAAATTGACTTAAGGCCAGCACACCCAGCAATGCAGGGTGTGGGACTTTAAAATGTCTTTGTCTAAGTTCTCAGAGCATAGAGGGAGGGTTGGGGAAGAACCCACCAATACCAAAAGAAAATCTACCAATACCAGAATCCAGGTGGATTTTTAAAACCACCTTGACCAGGGCTAGAAAATCTGATGCCTGAGAAGGTCATGAAGTGAACCACTGCGTGAAGCAGGCAAGTGTAAGGTGAGCTGCTTCTGCTGCCAGTAGGAATAACACCAGCTTCTTACACCACAGCGGAGCATGCGGCGGACACTGTCAGAACCTGTAGCGGAGACAAGGTCCAGGGGCAGCGGAGCCTGACCTTGGACACGAAGTACGGAGTGTGGATTCAATGTCGATGGAAAGCCTTTGGATGCTTACACAGGTGGCAACACAATCAGGTTTGCAGTTTGAAAGAATGACTATGACTTCCAGGTAGAGAATGGAAGGGAGGGTATCCAGAGAGGAATTGTTTAGGCCAATTAGGAGGCTGGGACTGCTCCAGGTGTGACATGATGATAGCTGGGAGTAAGAGGTGGTGTTGGTTGGGAGAAGAGGAGACGCCAGATCCAAGCGGCATTCTGGAGGTGATGTCAGCAGGACCTGCTGAAGGAGGATGTGGAGGTTGAGGGAGAGAAAGAAGTCCACCATGACTTGTGGTCTCTATCTTGAGTAAAGCGACAGTTGCTGAAAGCAGACCTCATTTATAGGTGCTGCAATCTCGTTGCTTTAGGTCGTGTGAACTTATCCAATAATCTTCTTGTTAGTGTATTCCTGTGAAAAGCTCAAGCAACCATGACCCAGCTAATACCATGCTTTCCCCTTACCACTGACAAATGCTGCCTCACTGAGAACCTAGATACATCTTTAAATCTATCTTTGTTCAGGAATGAGTAGACATTTTGTTTCAGTGTCCTAAGTCTCTGTGGAATATTTTGACAGGTTTCATTCAAAGCATACTTTATTTTAATAATGAACAAAGATGACACAAGACATGAAATTGATTTTAAAAAAAAACAAAGAGGTGATTTGAAGGTCTTGGTGCACATGAGCTGAGGACAGTGTTAAGACAGGTAACCATACTATCTGTGCATGTGCCTGCATCTGAAAGCAAACCTGAAATGTCTAGAAGAAAAGTTGAGAGCTGGCAGTGAAGAAATCTCACTGTAGCATATAAGCTGTGTCCCATTACTGGGTATATACCCAAAGGATTATAAATCATTCTACTATAAAGACACATGCACATGTATGTTTATTGCAGCACTATTTACAATAGCAAGACTCGGAACCAACCCAAATGCCCATCAATGATAGACTGGATAAAGAAAATGTGGCATATATTACACTACGGAATACTGTGCAGCCATGAAAAAGAATGAATTCATGTCCTTTGCAGGGAGTTGGATGAAGCTGGAAATCATCAGCCTTAGCAAACTAACACAGGAACATAAAACCAAACACTGCATGCCCTCACTCGCAAGTGGGAGCTGAACAATGAGAACACATGGACACAGAGAGGGGAATATCACACACTGGGGCCTGAAAGGGGAGGGAGAGCATCAGGACAAATACCTAATGCATGCGGGGCTTAAAATCTAGATGACGGGTTGATAGGTGCAGCAAACCACCATGGCACGTGTCTACCTATGTAACAAACCTGCACATTCGGCACATATATCCCAGAACTTAAAATAAGAAAAAAAGAATATAAGTTATGTAATAAGTACAGTGATAGAAGTTTGCATGGATTGTAAAACCACTCTGCCTGGACACATATGGAGATTCCTTTGCTACTCTTGCGGTACACTTTGAATCAGGAACAGACCTGGCTTCCAGTCCTAATTCTGCCACTTGCTATCCCTGTGGCTGCAGGAAAATCATTCATCTTTCTGAGTCTCAGTTTCTTTATTTGTAAAAGGTAGATAATAATACCTACTTTGCAAGATTGCCATGACATTTAAAAGTGCTCAATTTGAAGTGCCTACCATACCTATTTGGCCACAAGTAATTTCTTTTTATTAAACATTTTAATAAGATTATTCATTCATTTATTACCTTATTCACAGACCTGTTTGAGGCTCATTAGCGCTTACTACAGACCAGGCTAGCCACAGCAGATAGAAAGCTGAATGAAAGTAGCCCTGCCTTGGCCTAATATTATAAAATAAATTCTAAACTTAGTGTGTACTAGTGCTATTGGAACTAAAATTAGAAAAAAAGATTATCTGGGAAGGCATGAGAAGGGATTGGAAGTTCGTTAGAGCCTTATTCAAAAGCACAGAAAGTTAGAGAGAGGTGAATTGTAAAATGAAGGCAGGAAATGAACAAAATGAAGGCAGAGAGTTGCACTGCATATGCAGGAAACGGTGAGTGTCTACTGTAAGTGCCATGTGGGGTGTATGGGGGTTGGACAGGAGAGATGCTAAAATCAAAGAGAGTGGAGAGTTTGGACTTCACATGACACGGAGAAATAGATAAGTGTCATTACATTTCTTTTTTTTTTTTTTTTTTTTTTTTTTTTTTTGAGACGGAGTCTCGCTCTGTCGCCCAGGCTGCAGTGTAGTGGCGCGATCTCAGCTCACTGCAAGCTCCGTCTCCCGGGTTCACGCCATTCTCCTGCCTTGGCCTCCGGCCTCCGAGTAGCTGGGACTACAGGCGCCGCCACCACGCCCAGCTAGTTTTTTGTATTTTTTAGTACAGACGCAGTTTCACCAACCATGTTAGCCAGGATGGTCTCGATCTCTTGACCTCGTGATCCGCCCGTCTCGGCCTCCCAAAGTGCTGGGATTACAGGCTCGAGCCACCGCGCCCGGCCGTGTCATTACATTTCTAAACCAAGTTTTGAACACTTAGCATACACGTACACACCTTCATATACAACATCTTGCCATTTGCCATTTGAAATGGCTGGAATGTGTGTTTCACCTGCCGTTTACGCTGGTAAAGAGCCATTTTATGAGGTTCTTTATGAGGTACACTTGGCATATGCTAGGGCCCCACATGTAAAGTGTGCAGTGCGGTAAATTTTGACATACGTGTAAACCTGTGAAAATATACTGAGGACAGAGGGCACATCCAGTGCCTCCAAGAGTTGCACAGGCCCCTTCGTCATGCCTCTCCCTACTTCCTTACTTCCCTTCTCTAGGCAACGCTGATCTATTTTTTGTCACTGCTGATTAGTTTGTAATTTCTGGAGTTGTATATGAATAGAATATTACAGTCTGTCCTCTCTTTTTTGTGGACTTCTTTTCCTCAGAGTGACTATTTGAGATCCAGCCAGATTGCCTTGTTTATCAAGCATCAGTTCTCCCAGCGCTGAGCAGTGATTCACGGAATGAGTGTGTTAGGAGGATCTATTCAGTCCCCTGTGGATGGATGTTTGGCTTGTTTCCAGTTTGGGGCAACCATTGTTTCCTCTCACTGTCACTGAGCAGACCTTAGTCACATGGTCGCTCTGAATCTCAGGAAACACGGGAACCTGTCTTTCACCCGGTTTCCCCTGAAGCAGGATGAAAAGGATGCGGTGGGCAGCTGTCGCGTGTGTCAACGTGAATGAGCTGAGTTTAGCTTGGTCCATTGGACTATTTCACCAAGTTAACCTTGTGGGCAAGTGACAGGAGGTGTAATGTGACGGGAACCTGTGTGGCTAGAACCACGTCAGAAACAGGCTTCGGAAGAGCATTTGAAACCCTGTCGTACAACACATGGACAAACAAACATTCCTGCTTCCAAGGCTTCCCTGAGAGACAGGTAAGGCACATTCACACTCTGAAAATCATTTGATATATACTGTAGTCTCTCAAACCCCGTGCCATTCTTATGATTTATAAAAAGTAAATTTGGATCCAGTGAACCCTGTAAAACTCCTTTTAGTTTAACATCCGTCAGCAAGACTGTGAAAGACAACATTCACACACTCACAGAACACGCCCGTGACCTGGAACCGCAGACCCCAGGCTCTGGGTGAACCTCACGTATGTCATTCAGGCGTGAGGGTCCTATCAGCGTCAGAATAAAAATGCTCTTGAAGGCCTTTTTAAACATTAAAACTTCAAGATAGTGATCAAAACCTACAATTTCCTGTCAGAAATGTAATGTCAAAAACAAATAACCCAATATGATAAAATAGTTAATTTTTTTAAATTAGCAAATCTCAGTTATGGTATAGTAAAATTATCACAAAGAAAATATTATACTAGTAGTATTCATATTTTTGGTTCTTACAAGTTAAATATCCATTTTTTGTTCACCTCCACCTTCCCACCCTCTAATGAGAACAGCTAGCATTCAGAGATGCATTATCAATATCATTTAATTTCACAGTGAAAAAATGACACAAGAAGGCATTTAAGCGGTAGGATCAGACTCAGAGCAGTATAATGAATGCACATTAAAAACAACAAAAATTCCTTTAAAATGTCTAAGTAACTCCTAATCCTTTCTTGAGAAGTCGAGATATTAATTTTTGACTTGTTCATTTTGTACTATTCAATAAACTACTTCAAGTAAATGGAGAAAATTAAAAATCATTTCTAGGATTACATTTAGTGGAATGAGAGCAATGATGAAGCGTTTCCATTCAGTTCCAGGGGTGCAGTGAATATATTAGCTCGCGGTTGCCACCACGGCGGATCAGCATGAGGCAACACCAATGGGCATGGAGTTGTTTACCCATCCTGTCCTAATTGGCCCCCTTAGGCTGTTGCCAGCAGAACTGGCTTTCTGATTCTAATGAGTAATGAAGGCGCTCGGTATCTCATGCCAGTATCTGAATGGTGGCCCAGTCCGGCCCTTGCCAGGGTAAGCAGTGGTGGTGTTAATAATCATGAGGCAGCCTTGTAGAGCACCACTCTGAAATTAACTCTGCAATCACAACTTATTCCTAACCACTTAGTGTCACGAATCGTAACAAATGTTGAAAATTACATCAAGATATTCAAATAAGTGATTTTAAAATGTTACTCAAGGCTTCATAGTTAGCATATTTTATCTAGGGAATGTAAGACAACTTATTGCATCCAGACAGTATAAAAAGGGTTTTTCAACGTAGATTTTGGTTTTCGCGAGAGGTGTGGAGAAAGAGTAATTGTACAAAAACCTCTGCAGTCTTGCTGCCAGTCTCCCACACACTATATACGTGGAGACGCATCTCTGAGACACAGTCTGAGAGCAAAACTCCCTGCTGTGTCATGGCATTAGGGAGAGCTTGGTAATTTGAGAAGTACTCCTGACATGGAATATCCAGCTCTCCATGTTCTATATTATCAGTGTCTTCACCGCTTGGCTCATGCATTTGTTACTCTGCTTATACATTCTCATGATACAGGATGACCAATGCTCTAAGCACACACATCTTTGGCTTCCTTTACTTCAGATTACCTTTCCCTCCACTCTTCTTGAGCAAATTGTTTCCAGGGCAAAATCAGTGTTTTTACCTTGATCTTTCTTATCACAGCTGTTCATTTCCCTTCCTTTCTAACCCTACTCTTCAATGTCAAGATTTCCAATGTGCTGACCCACTCCACTTTTCTAGGCCACCATTCTCTGCCTGAGGCCTGGATAGTCCCCATTTTGCTTTAATGACTTGGAGAATAAATTCAGTTGCAGACTCAAGAGAACATTTACTTTTCCCATTCCATTTATATTTAACTTTAAAAAATCAGTATGAAAATCATCCCAAATATTCGCTACCCAGTCTTCTTCTGGTTGAAAAAAAAAAATTATCTAGTGGAGACTGTCGAGTCCAGTACAAGTTTCTTACTTGAAAAGCAAATTATAACCACAACAGGATGCCTCTACACACCTACTGTAATCGCTGAAGTTTCAAAAAGAAAGACTGAGAAAGCCAAATGTTAGTGAGGATTTGGAGTATCCATTGCTTGGGGTAGTGGTAACTGATAAAACCACTTTTGAAAACTGTTGGATGCTTTCTTTAAAAGTTAAACATTTGGCCAGGCACGGTGGCTCACACCTGTAATCCCAGAACTTTGGGAGATCAGGGAGGGCGGATCATTGGAGGTCAGGAGTTCTAGACCAGCCTGGTCAAAATGGTGAAACCCCATCTCTACTAAAAATACAAAAATTAGCCTGGCGTGGTGGCAGCCTCCTATAATCTCTGCTACTTGGGAGGCTGAGGCAGGAGAATCACTTGAACTCAGGTGGCAGAGGCTGTAATGAGCCGAGATCACACTGCTGCACTCTAGCCTGGGCGACAGAGCAAGAGTCTGTCTCAAAAAAAAAAAAGAAAAGAAAAGTAATTATATGACCTTGCCATCTTCATAAGATACATTTTTATACATAGTTCTGCAAAATTTTTGAAATAGCAATATCAGTTTGCTTTATTTCAAATCCGATAGTCCAGATAGAGCCTACTGCAATCAGGCATTATTCCCAATATTTTATCAAGTCTGCTCTCAATAATGTTAATAATTTCCTAACTGGTCCGTTTACATTCTCTTTCTAATTCTCTTCCTTGTTGACTCTTAGGCTGTTGACTACAGTCTTTCTTTTTAAAGTTCTCATCTTCCTCGGTTTTTGTGATATTATTTTGTTCTAGTTTCTTTTCTATCTTGAATACATTTGTTTGGGATACTTTCTCTTAATAATTAAAGGCAAACGCTTGTGACTTCCCCCATTTCTGCCCTGTGTCTTCCTTCTCTTTGCTTGTTTTAAATACTCCCATAGAGAAAAAAAAAAAAGAAATACTTTCATACCAATTATTACTAAATATCTGGAATAACTGTTGACCTTTTTTTTTTTCCTGAGATATAGATTGCAATTTTTCAGTGCAATTATCCCTGGCTGTAATGGTTAATATTAAGTGTCAGCTTGATTGGTCTGAAGGATGCCAAGTATTGTTCCTCGGTGTGCCTCTGAGGGTGTTGCCAAAGGAGATTAATGTTTGAGTTAGTGGACTGGGAGAGGCAGACCCACCTTCAATCAGCTGCCAGCACGAACTAATCAGCTGCCAATCCGGCTAAGACAAAAGCAGGCAGAAGAACGTGGAAGGACCGGATTGGTTAAGTCTTCTGGCCTCCATCTTTCTCCCATGCTGGATGCTTCCTGCCCTCAAACATTGGACTCCAAGTTCTTCAACTTTTGGACTCTTGGACCTAAACCAGTGGTTTGCCAGGGGCTCTTGGGCCTTTGGCCGCAGACTGAAGGCTGCACTGTCGGCTTCCCTACTTTTGAGGTTTTGGGACTTGGACCGGCTTCCTGGCTCCTCAGCTTGCAGATGGACTACTGTGGGACTTCACCTTGAGATTGTGTAAGTCAGTTCTCCTCAATAAACTCCCTTTCATGTATACATCTACTTTATTAGTCCTGCCCCGCTAGAGAACCCTGACTAACACATTAACAGTTCCACATACACCTCAAAATCAAAACCTGAACTTCATGTCTCATCAACTAGAGAATCTCTTCCATCTGTACCTTTCCTTTCTTGCCAACAGCCTCAGCAGTTACTGCTACAGTAAGAAACAAACAAATTAGAACATCAAAAGAAAAAAAGAACCCCCTTTAGTTAACTTTGTTTCTTCACCATCCTTAACTGTACTCCCTAACACTCAGCCCATCAGTTATTTTACTATAATCAAGAAAATAACATTAAAACAATTTTACTGCCATCCACTCCAGATTCTGCTTTGTCCAGGCTCTCGTGTTTTCTCATCTAAGCTACAGTAAGTGCCTTCTGGCTGCTCTACCTTTATTCTTCTTCCTGCCCCAGACTAAACTTTTCATTACCAACAGAACCATCTTTCTAAATTACAACTCTTGTTGTCGTGATTTCCTACCAAATCTTTTCATGGTTATTCATTAACTACATGATAAAAGCCCAGGTATTAATACTTAGCATATCAAATAAGGAGTCCATATCTGGCCCCCAAATCCACACAATAAACATTGCTTATTGCCTACTTTAAGCCATCTCCTCCTCCTTTTCTGCAGAACCCAATTTGTGTGAAGCGTCTGGATGAGACCTCTTTAGCTCAGGGAAGCTGGGCTGAGTTACTTGTTTAGTTTTGAGCATGTGATCTTCTTCTGCTGTATATTTGGGAAAACCTCATGGGAGCTTCTGGCGGAGACGTTCCTCTCTGCCTGAAGCCACAGCTCCTTGCATTTCAGCTTTTGAATGCAATATCTTGAGGTCCTAATGCCTGAAGCTCTTGCGGAAGATCTGTAGCCATAAGGACAAGCCAAGGGAGCTGGAAAGATGCCAGCTCAAAGCTGAGATGTCACTAAACAACACTAGCAACATGCCAAGCCTAAGATGATTTAGATTTGAGCAAAAATAATCCCTATTTTAAAAAATTTCCATTCGCCCAATGAATGCCTTCCTGAACGATCCCTGTCTTAAGAGAGATGAGCTGCTACCATTCCCTCCCTCACTTCCCAGCATCAAGTCCCAGTAGTTTTCACTCTGTCTAGGACACAGTGTTGCTCATTTTGTGTTTTGAATTATTATTATTATCATTTTGAGACAGAGTCTTGCTCTGTCACCCAGGTTGGAGTGCAGTGGTGCGATCTTGGCTCACTGCAAACTCTGCCTCCTCTGCCTCCCAAGTTCAAGCTATTCTCCTGCCTCAGCCTCCTGAGTAGCTGGGATTACATGCGCCCACCACCATGCATGGCTAATTTTTGTATTTTTTAGTGGAGACGAGGCTTCGCCATGTTGGCCAGGCTGGTCTTGAACTCCTGACCTCAAGTGATCCATCTGCCTCAGCCTCCCAAAGTGCTGGGATTACAGATGTGAGCCACCATACCTCGCTGAATTATTTTAATCTCTTGGCCTGGAATATTTTTCTCTGCCATGTGGCCTTCTACTCATTTTGAAGATATGCTCAGCCAAGGTTTCGTCCATGAAGCCATTACCTAGAGCTAGTTCAGATTTTCTGCATGTTTCTATAACCCTTGATATCTATGTATCTTCATTTTTGCCCTTATCTTTTTCCATTATTAATTACTTTTGTACTAATCTACCCTCTGAAAATTGAGTATATTGTCCACAAGAACTGCAGCTTTTTCCTTTCTATATATATTTAGATTAGTTCTCAGTAAATATTTGTAAAAAGCAACAGAGGAAGGAGAGTAGTGAGTTAAACTTCCCTGTACGTGCATGCATTTTTCTACTAATCTATTCATTTGTTCTTAAAAAATATGCCTGGGTGCTTTCTATCCAGGTAAGCAGGGAATATATTTGGTTATAACAATTGATTTGATGGTCTTATGCAACTTTATACTTTAACATACTATTATAGAATTCTATTTGTAGTTTTATTGGAAACTATAAAAGCATTTATTTGATGTATATAAATTTTGTACACGTTGTCATTTACTTTGTGTTTGGTTTTCAGATGAAGAAATAATCAATGTTCTCAAAAACTTACATGCCAGAGACACTTTTAGGGCTGGGAGAATAAAACCAAATTCATTGCCTTCATAGATTTTATATTCCAATAAAGAATAGGCCGGGCGCTGTGGCTTACACCTATAATCCCAGAACTTTGGGAGGCCGAGGCGGGTGGATCACCTGGGGTAACCCTGTTTCTATTAAAAATACAAAATATTAGCCAGGCATGGTGACTTGTGCCTATAGTCCCAGCTACTTGGGAGGCTGAGGAACAAGAATCACTTGAACCTGGGAGGCAGAGGTTGCAGTGAGCCAGGATGGTGCCACTACACTCCAGCCTGGGCCACAGAATGAGACTCCATCTCAACAGAAAAAAATAAAAACAATATATCTGAAACATATGTAGCTGTAATTAACCAAATGCTAATACATAAGGAAGGTGGTCATATCACAAATGTTTTTGTAACTTTTTTGTTGTTGTTGTTGTTGTTGAGATGGAGTCTTGCTCTGTCACCAGGCTGGAGTGCAGTGGCACAATCTTGGCTCACTGCAATCTCTGCCTCCCAGGTTCAAGTCATTCCCCTGCCTCAGCCTCCTGAGTAACTGGAACGACAGGCGTGTGCCACCACGCCTGGCTAAGTTTTTGTATTTTAGTAGAGATGGGGTTTCACCATGTTGGCCAGGATGGTTTCGATCTCCTGAGCTCGTGATCCGCCGGCCTCAGCCTCCGAAAGTGAGCATTACAGGCGTGAGCCACTGCACTCGCCCTATAATCTTTTAAATAATATAGGTTATGAAAGACATTTACTCTCAAGATACAAAACTACGAAATGTCTTCCTAGTACATGTGACACCAAAATAATTCTGAAAATAAAGATTTTATTAAATTATACCTGCCAATATTTTTTTAAAAATCAGAAAATTTCTTAAAAATCACCTGTTATAAGAAGTAGGACAATGGCTAAGAAAAGAACCACCCACACTCACATCTTCTCCAGAATAAAACAACACAGTTAGGCAGACGCCTGAAGGATTCCCTTTCTCCCTTCACTGTTGAACATTTACTGTTAATTTAAAAGGTAAATTACTCCTGGAAGTTATAACACATTTCTTGAGCATATTGTAGGAAAAATGCATGGTGCATGAGGCACAGTGGATTTTCAATAAGTCCATTGTTCTCTTTGCACATTCTTTCAACACACAGTCTGTTTTACTATCTTCCACCTTTGCTTATAAGGCAGTTTCTTATTCCAATTCCCTCCCCACCCACTGTGTCTACTTAAGAGTCGGAGCTACTTCCAAAGACTTACCCATTCTTCCAGGAAACAATTCTGGATTTGGAAATCCCAAATCTGTTTCCCAAAAGCATATATTCATGAAATTAGAAAGTGTTATTTTAATCTACCAAGCAACTACAGCACTAACTTCTATATCATCAACTTCTATATCATCACTTACTCACATCCATCTGTGCCCCTCTGAGCTAAGGTATGACCACACCTTTGCATCACATAATGCTCTTGCTAACATCTTCTGGATGAACTCACTTCACTCAAACATAAGTGAAAAGAACCAGCACTTAACTAATGAAAAGATACTTCAAGAAAATGAATCACAAACTGCTATAAAGGAGATCTCAAAGAAGTGACGGTAAGGCAACAGAAGAAGATAAGGTGTAAGTTGACAGTATTCACAAAATATTATTTGAACAAATATTTATGAATATTTGGAAAAAAGTAAGGATGGAGGCAATTAAGACAAAAAAACAGCATATACATAATTCATAGCTCTGAAGAAAAAATAGTGGATAAAACATTTGTAGATATTATTCAAGAAAACTTTACAAAAATAAGGGAGATGAGTTTACATATTGAAAATATATCATATGTATTAGAAACATTTGAAATAATGCTCAAATATGAGTTTTATTCCAATAAATGTATGGGCATTAAAAATCTTTAGAACATACAGAGAGAAAATAAAGTCATCCATCAACAGGAAAACTCAGGCTGACTAAAGAGTTTCCTGCTATAATATTCAGAGATAAAATATGTGGAACTTTGTCTATAATGTCCTGAGAGAAACAGAGCCTCAAGGATTTTCTAGGTCAAACTGTCTCTTAAGTAAAAATGCAGTAGAAAATTATTTTTGGATGTGGACATGAATACAGGGAATGCATTTCCCATGAGTAATATATTTTCCAAGAGTCAATATAGAGGACAAATTTTAACTAACCAAGAAATATATAGAGAAACTGGCAAAAGATGCAAGCTAAGCCTTTTCCTTTGAGTCTGAACTGATATTCTACATCATTTGCTTCTGTAGAAATTCATCCTTAAGGCTTTATCTGTAACGTCCAGATTATGTTTTAAGGGGCAGGGTCACTGAAATCTTGGTGAGTAAATATTGTTATTGTGCACCAGATTGGATTGCCATCTCCTTTTGGTCAGGTGGAAGGATTGTGTATTCAGGCTCTGATGAGATTAGCCAATAGGCCTGCTTTGTTTAATGCGTTGTTAGTAGAAATGAAATATGTTACCTCCAAGGGGACATCTTTAGCAGCCAACACTGACAATGTTCCTCCTATTTTCTCCACATATTGAATAGCACTTGTTCCTGATGATGAATTCTCCAAAGATCCAGCACCCTGAGCGAGAACAATGTGGAATGGAGTCCCTCACCAATCCAGGTTGAATATGTAATATGAGCAAGGCATAGGAGCCTGTGGTTTTAAGCCAAGGAAATCTCAGGGCTGTTGGCTGGGAATTGTTTTATTCAGTATGTGCATAACTAAACCTGTCCAGACAATAGAACATCCGTAAAGCAAAATGAACATAGACTCTTAGATTTACACATTTCTGCCCCAATCTTCTTCTCCCTCACAGTTGTCTCACTTGCCACTTCACTTATATTTTCTTTTTAATTATATAATCATCTTAATAGAATCTTCCCAATGCATGAAACTTAGCTTTTGTAGAAACATATCTTTGTCCTATCCTACTCATATTTAATTGGTTTATATCATGCTTAATTAAATTACATAATTACACTTACAAATGCAACTTGCTTTAAAGACAAGCAGAACTAAATCTTTGTAGACAGTGGAGAGGGAGGGTTTGAAAACCTATTATTAGCAAGTTGTAAACAGGTAGTAGATGCTAATGTGTTTTGTAAGAGAAAGTGGAAGTGAGTGGGTGAGTTAAATGAAAGTTGCTTAAGGTAGTTATTATAAATATTCACTCAATATAATACTATGCAGCCATTTTAAAATTGTAGATATATTTTGTGTAGCCATTGAATATTATAGCTACACATATATGTATACAGTATGTATCTCAAGGTTGCTTTGTGTGTGTGTACATGTTCACATAAGAATGTCTAATCTCTCAATAGTTGTTATCTTTTACACTGGTGGTAGAGAACCAAGAGGAAAGAAAAATATACATACATACATATATATATATGACATATATATATCTGTTTTAAAAAAAATCTTAAAACATTTTTATAAAGTAAAATTTTAAAAGTAAGCATTTTCAACTGCAGCAACACAGTCATAGAAAATGTTCTTCAATATCAGATTGCATAGCACTGTTGGTCTTCTGGAAATGCAAGTCATCATCAGAATTACATTTTGTTTTGTTTTCTTTTTTTTTTGTTAAAGATCAAAACTGAGCCTTCTTTAATATGCTTTAAGAATGGGCAACATATTTTGATCACAGGAGATGATTGTTGAGTGCCTATTGATTTCTCTTTGTTCAAAAACTAACCTCATTGATTAAACAAAGAGAGTCTTTGACAGAGTAGAAAGTAGAGGGACAAGAATTTTCAGGACAACGCTTGGATTTAAAAATATTTAATGTTTACTGCTTTGTCTTATCATTCCTCAAACATGTTTTCTACTTGTCCGGGCCACAGAATGAAGTGGAAATTTGAAGACCTGTATCCCATTAGAGGACAATTCTTTTGCCTCCAAGGGTTGCAACTTTTCCCCAGCAGATACTGGACTCCATCATGCAGGCAACCTTCTTTAGTGAGAAAATGCACAACTGAATTCCAATCAGCTAACATTTCTTCTCTGCCTGAGTCATGACTGAGTTATTTGAGAGAAAACTTCTTTCTTTTCTATAGTTATTTTGCTGAAAATCATCATCAAAGGCTATGTTGGTTTTTTTTTTTTTCTACTCTCTTTCAAAGTATGGACACTTATGTTGAGTGTTTGGTGCTGAGTTAGACAGCCGCATTCTTACTCTTTTCAAATCTTCTTTCCTTATTTCTTTCTCTTTATTCCAAACCTTGTCAGTGTTGCTACAAAATTAACTGAACTCTCAGTTAAGTCGAGCTAATATTAATCTAGTTCTTACCATTTTATGGTATTCTTTATAGGAATTAAGTACATTCAGGAAGGAGTTTTATTTAACCAGAAAATGGTTTGAAAATTACATCCTATTATTGTTGTGTTATTGTATGTTTTTCCACCCAGTATGGTTTTTGACTTTCAACACATTTTATGTGAAATGTTTTACATGGAACTAATTATTCTCAACAACAAATTCCTAATCCAGTGTCAGTCATTCACTGGGTACTTAAGAAAGAAGGTTTTATGCTCTCTAAAAATAATTGCATTGAATCTACCTTTTCTCATTAGGGCAGAGTTTAAAAAATGATCACAAAGATGTGTTCAAAAGAAAAGCTCATTTAAAATACATTTTTTGTGTGTGCAAAATGCTTATTTTGTGTACACTGATCAGATTGCTAGAGAGATTATATCCTTTCCTCAGGGCCTCTGTAGTAGCCAAGATGGTTTGCTTCATTTATCAATATTCAAATCTGACACTTGGAGGCTGAGCATTTACAGAGAAATACTCGTGCCCTGGATTTCACATCTCTCCTCAGCCAATGAAGCCAGGTTTAAAAAAATAGAAAAAGAAAAACAAGAAAAAGGTTTAGTAGTTAGCATTAAATCAAGTTTTACCTGATGGACTTGGGAGGATGGTTTTAATAAAGTCAAGTCAGAGAATGCATATAATTCTCTTCTTCCTTCTTTTTGTTAATTATTTGAACTTTTTACTCTGTAAAAACATTTCAGATGGGCCAGGTGCGGTGGCTCATGCCTGTAATCCCAGCACTTTGGGAGGCCGAAGCGGGTGGATCACGAGGTCAGGAGTTCGAGACCAGCCTGGCCAATATGGTGAAACCCCATCTCTACTAAATATACAAGAATTAGCCGGGCATGGTGGTGTGTGCCTGTAATCCCAGCTACTGGAGAGGCTGAAGCAGGAGAATCACTTGAACCCGGGAGGCAGAGGTTGCAGTGAGCCGAGACAGTACCACTGCACTCCAGCTTGGGCAGAACAGCAAAATTCCATCTAAAAGAAAAAAAAAATTCAGAAAGTATTATTTTATTTGTTTATATTTTAACCAATTTTGGGGTGACTTGTAGTTTTTGTATGCCAATAAATATGGAGAGCTATATGGGGATAGATCTTCTTTTTTCCCAACTCTATTATTCATAACTGTATTATATCAAGGTTTCTATGAAGAACATTCTTGTGCAAGATGATATGATATAGTAAACTCTGCATAGGAGTTCAGAATGACTGAAGTTAGGGGTTATATCTCTAGCATGTATTTACATAAGCTTAGGGCAACTGTTTACCCTTTCTAAATCACAGTATATTGGAATATACTGGAATTGTAGCATATTGGATTTCCTTTTTTAAGAGAAGAAAATAACGTACAGACACACGACCCCCCCCGACCCCTACTCTGCACACACGAAAGTACACATATGCATAGTACTAAGCACAAAAGCAAGATATTATGCCATTTTAAAGATAAAATATTTACATTTCTAAAAATACAATGAACTCTGACAGAAAAAGAATCTTTACTGCAAGATCGTATTGCAAGATCTGCCCTTCTTGTAACACATCCAAAGGTGAATGTCCTTCAAGATGTACTGGCTATGCATAGCAATTTATTACCTGGCCTTATTCTGAGATTTTAATAGGCAGAAAAATGCTCCCACTCTCCTACTCCTCAAAAAAATAAAAATAAAAATAAAAAAAATCCAGGACCTGATCCCTGAAACATGTGCATGTTATAGTACATGACAAAAGGGGATTTGCAGATACAATCAGGACTATGGACCTTAAATATGTGGAGTGCCTGGATTTTTCAAGTGGGTTCAATCTAATTACATGAGCCCTCAAGAGAAGGGAACTTTGCAGCCCGGGAGGAAGTCATGGGGATTTTGAGTGTGAGCAGGACCTGTAGTGCTGTTGCTGGCTGGGATGCAAGGACCACATGTGAAGCCCAGGGACAGACCTCTAAGAGCTAAGAGCAGACCCTGGTTGACAGCTAGCAGGGAAACAAGAAAAAGTCACCACAACTGCACACAACGAAATTCTGCCAGGCTCTGGATTTTTCTCCAGAGCCTTCAGGCAGGAGCCCAGATACCCAACACCTTGATTTGGGGCTTGTGAGACTTGAAACAGAGATACCAGTCGAGCTAACCCAGACGTCTGACCTACAGATCTCTAAGATCACAAATTGATGTTGGTTTAAGTCCCTACATTGGGGTAACTGATTATGGCAGCAATAGAAAACTAATACAGAGTCTGAGCCTAATGGCCCCAGGATTAACGAGAAGCCACATCCTAGCCCCATATCTCAGGCTCCCACGCAATCAAGCAACTACCCCACCCACAACCACCAGACAGTGAAGTTGAAAAGGGAGCGTTGGTGGAGCACATCCTTAATGCCATTTACACTTTCAGAGAAATATCGTTTTGTCTGCAGAGTTGAGTCCAGATGACTTACCTGAAAAACTTAAGATCATCTCTGAAGAGGAATTCCAGTCTGTTTTGGGGGGTCTTGGGACTATTCTAAATAAAGCTGGAGCTTAAATTCTGGAGAGGTTTTAAAGTAGCCTCTCAGCGACTGAATCCATCTTCACGGCATCCCTGTGTGTTTGTAAATGACGTATTGAGCTTCTCCACAGGGCCAGATGTTGATGTGGACTTTTATGTGCTGGACGGAGGACTATAGAGAACTCTCAATATCCAAGCGTCCATTCTGGATTTCATTAGGGAACACTTGAGCTATGGTCACTCTCGGGTTTAAACAAAGATCCAAGCTCAAAGCGCAGCTGTTTCCTTCTCTTTTCCAGGTCAGAAAAAAACAGTGCTGCTCGAAATTGACCAGGTCGCCTGTCTACCCCCTACTGGTCTCTCAGGCTGCCGTTTGATTTCAGCTCCTCCCCAGCTGTCCCCACATCCTGCCTCCCTGACGACCTGGGTACACCTCGCTTGAGAGGAATGAAGACCCAGAGGGACAGCATAGCTCATCTACTTCTTTCCATCACAGTGAATTTGTCTATTTTCCTTGGTAAAGACCCAGCATTTCCAGTAGTGGAGTGGATTAAATTTTGTGAAACCATTTTACCTGATGTGGCAATGTGTTTCCCTGTGCCCCACAGCGAATCCATCAACTTTCACTGGAAGCGTTGTCAGGGCATTTCCTGTTTGCTTGTATACAGCTATGACTCACTATGGGGAAGGAGCTCTTATTTTTTATTCCTGCCTCAGCGTTCATCTGACTACCCCTGCTCTGAATAATATACAATGTGTACTATATGAAGAAGCACTTTAGTTTTACTGGTTCTAAATTTATTGCCTTTTTAATTTTATAGTATTTCTTTGCCCCATCTATAATGCATAGTTTCATTTTTGGCAGTCTGAATGTCTACCAGCACACTCGTCCAAAAACCCAGTCCTGGTGCTAATCAATAAACAAGAAGAGCCTTTTGTCAGAGTCATTAGTCTCTGCATTTTATTCTTTCTCAGCAACATATATCCAAAAAAAAAGACAGGGCGAGTGAAAACTATTAACGAACAGCAGACCTGCGGGAGCTGCTGTTAGCCCACTTACTTCTCCGTTAAAAACTTTTATTTTTAATCAAACCTTTCAAAAACTGTTTTCATTCTTCACAGATCAATGCCTTCCTATAAGAAGTGGGTATACCTTTTCTGGTAGTTACATTTAAAGTTTCTGAGGGGTCATTTAGGTATTGATGCTGCAGTGGAAGAACTGAATAGAGTGTATTGGACTGTAATCAGCTGAACTAAAGCAAGAATTTTGTTTTCCAAAGTTCTCCAAGAGTTTTGCTAGAATTTCACTTACTCATATCTTCTTTCTTTTATCCACTTACCTCTTTTCTTGAAATTTAGTCCAGTATTTCTGAAGTCTTAGCTCACGTGTGAATTCCGTGGGGCCTACGGAGTATAGACACAGGCCCATCTGGTTCTCTTCTGATTCTGCCACTCAGGCGAGTTATTTAAATTGTCTCAGTCTTCATTTACTCATGTGTAATATTACCTATCTGACAATTTTGCAGGAAGTGTAAGATGCAGTAATGCATGTAAAGCACTTAATGCATGCAATAATGCATGTAAAAGCCTGGCCCTTTGGAAACATTCAATGAACAGTTATGAGTTTTACTTTTTTTCTATTTCCAACTTGTATACTCCTATTCAGGTTTTTTATCCATCTTCTCAAAACAGCACGAGGCAGGACACAGTGTTCGGGGCTTCTGTAGAGGCATTCTTGTAACAGCAAGAGGAACGTCAGCAGTGCCTGCTGGCACGAGAATTCTGGGGAAATAGAGTCTGCAGTGTATGTGTGCTCTACACTGAATGTTTGTATCCCCCCAGTGTTGAAATCCTAATCCC
The DNA here is from genome assembly GCF_003255815.1 of Theropithecus gelada. Classification (NCBI taxonomy): domain Eukaryota; kingdom Metazoa; phylum Chordata; class Mammalia; order Primates; family Cercopithecidae; genus Theropithecus; species Theropithecus gelada. The sequence goes on along the minus strand of NC_037685.1, from coordinate 44,869,484 downwards.
CAATGTGATGGAATCTGAAGGTGGGGCCTTTGGTAGTTAATTAGGTCACAGGTAGGACCCTCATGAATGAGATAACCACCCTTAAAAACGAGGCCACAGATAGCCTGCTCCCCTTTCTCCCACCACATGAGGTTATAGCAAAAATGAACAGGAAAGTAGGCCCTCACAAAACACTGAATCTGCTGGCATCTTGATCTTGGACTTCCCAGCCTCCATTACTGTCAGAAATAGATTTCTGTTGTTTATAACCCAACCGGTTTATGATATTCTCTGATAATAGTCTGAACGGATTAGACTGACTGGCACATTTCCCCATCTCTAGGAAGGTGACCAGAGCTGGTAAAGTCACTAGGAAAGGTGGTATGAATAAGAATGCCCAGTGCTGATATGGTGATGACAGGTGCCTATGTCCAGAAACACCTGTATTCTAGGCTGTTGTTTAGGAGCAGGTGCGTTGCAGAACAGAAATTACATTTGAGGTCATATAGAGCAGGCCAGGCTGCTCCCAATATTAACTTCATCGAACTACCCTGACCCACAGATGCATCAGCTAACCTGCTGCCTTTGTATGGCTCTCTACAATTTACAATACATTTATATGATTTTCCCTTGTTTATTCTGTACACCTCCCCTGTGAAAGAAAGGGTTGCATTTTGACTTTTATAGTTAAGGACAATTATGTTCAGACAGGCCTGGAAACCTGCTCCAGAAGTGGTGGGGCTGGTCAAGTTCAGAGCCTCTGACTCCAGATCCAGGCGTTCCCACTGCTCCCCCATTAACTCCCATGAATGGATTAATGCCAGCTATCAAAGGGCTTGAGGCTGTGAGCTCCATTTCTTTCACCCTTTTGCACCCTCTTGCCTTTTACCACGGATGACATGGCAAGAAGGTCCTCACCACATACCAGCACCTTAATATCAGACTTTCCAGCCTCCAGAACTATAAGAAATAAATGTATTTTCTTTATAAATGACCACCTCTGTGGTAGCAACACCTCTGTTACAGCAACATAGAGTGAACGAAGGTGGAAAGGCAGTTGCAGTGGTGGAGTGGCATGATAAACACATCCTCGAGAACTTGTCTCCTCATTTCCAATCCAGCTTTCTTTACACAAAGCTGCTCTCCTCCAGCTTCCTTGATTTCATTCTTAAGGGCAAGATTAATACCCAAACCCAGACTGAGCGCAGTGGCTCGTGCCTGTAACCCCAGCACTTTGAGAGGCGGAGGTGGGCGGATCACTTGAGGTCAGGAGTTCGAGGCCAGACTGGCTAACATGGTGAAACCTCGTCTCTGCTAAAAGTACAAAAATTAACCGGTCATGGTGGCACGCTCCTATAGTACCAGCTACTCAGGAGGCTGAGGCAGGAGAATCGCTTGAACCCAGGAGACAGAGGTTGCAGTGAGCCGAGATTGTGCCACTGCACTCCAGCCTGGACAACAAAGCGAGACTCCTCTCAAAACCAATGAAACAAACAAACAAAATAAACACAACTCCAAACCCAGCAGGAACCAGTAAGGTATGTACTGAATGCCCTCAGTGGTGGGACGTGCAGGTGGGTTTGGCTATCACGGTTGTTTGTTTCTTATCTGCTGCAGCAGGTTTCTTCCCTCATTTCTCTTAATAATTAATGTTGGTTACAAAACTGGACACATCCCTGTGGTTGAACCAGTTACAGAATTTCATATTGTTCTTATTGAGTTGCAGGTGAATTATGTGACCTAAATGAGCCAATTATTAGATTCATTCATGGAGACTGCTACAAGCAAAATTAGAGACGAAAACACTTCAAAAGTGAAGAACAGCTGGGCGTGGTGGCTCACGCCTGTAATCCCAGCTACCCAGGAAGCGGAGCTTGCAGTGAGCAGAGATCACGCCACTGCACTCCAACCTGGGTTACAGAGCAAGACTCGGTCTCAAAAAAAAAAAAAAAAAAAAAAAAGTGAAGAAGGCAGACATGGGAGGAAGAGTGTGTGTTGGAGACAGAGCATCCCTACCAAGATACAATTCGTGTCCACGGGTCCAGGAATGCCCAAGGCCACCTCCTCCTCTTGGGAGAAGAGATTCTCATCACGTTAGTTATTGAGTTGCGTGGCATTGCCCGTATGTCAGTTAGGACTCTTAATTCTACTCTATTGCCCAGTGAGATTTAAGATGGCCACCAAAGAACTTCATTTTCAAGAGTCTTGTCAAAGACCCCAGGGGCTTTTTATAGTCCAAGCATCATTGCAAATCACCATCTTTTTACCAAATATATACACCATTGCCTATATCATCTTCTGTTGTACACGTAGCCATCATGTTTCACTCTGGCTAATGTGTTTTCCTGCTGGGTCAGCACCATGCATGGTAGCACACATCAAGTTATTGTCAGAAGTACATTTTTAATGGGCAAAATGGAAGCCCAGGGGGAATAGAAAATTTGGTTGGACAAAAACTGTGGGGAAGGATTTGGAATATGGAGAATATTGAGAAAAACATCTTTTCCCAGGTAGTCACAGGTAAGAGATGTGCTGTGTAGAATAAAAATGGCACGTGGACAATGTGGAAGACATTTGTTGAGGAAGGAGGGAGAAATCACCAAAACCAAGAAAATCAGCAAACAAAGGGCCCCCAGAGATTAACTTTGTTTTCTTCTTTATTTGCCCAGAAGCCATTCCCTTTACATTATAGCCAATAGACCCACTTTTATCTTCAGATTTATTTTGGATCTCAAATGATCTGAGAATCATTTCACTTGGTCTGATCAGAGTCAGATAAGGAAGTTACCATCATGTTCTTAGACTCTTTCTATGCTAGATATGGAGAACTCATTCGTATTTTCTGAGTGAGATTTGTCTATAGTAGACACTTCACATTTGCAAAACTGGACCCACTCAGGGTAATGAGCGATTTCATTACTGTACAATCCTTTCTTATACGCAATGCTTTGAAGGCTCAAACTTATGTAAATAACAATTTTTAAAACCCCATATTTTACTGTGGAAGATATAACTTTATTGTGCAAAATATGTTGTATCTATTTTACTGCAGTGATTCCAAATGATTCCATCTGAGTTGTATGAAAGGGAAGGACTCACTCTTGCTAAATATGGGTAATTTACCACCATCTGGAGGCAGAGGCATTACGGGATTGGTCTTATAAAATGAGCGTTATATATGATTTGAAATGTGCTAAATTCTTCAGTTTAGTTTAAAATATTAATTTGGTTGGCACTAAAAACATATCTTTTGATTGGGTCATTTTATATCTTTATGAGGTTAATTAAACTTGCTAGTGGATTTATCCGTGTGAAATTTCTGTTTTTCATTAAGACTGAACTTTCAGGGAATAAAAGGACACATGGTCATGTAGAGCAAATTTATTAAAATAGAACAGGTTTTCTCCTCTAATCCAAGAAAAATGGGCATTCACTGACAGGCCCCATCGATGCCCACACACACACTTAAACACATACACTCATATACACTCACATGCAGCCATGCACTTGCACATTTCAGCCAAAGAAATGGGGTGATCTAATTCGTTTTTATTCATATTTCTATCCATCATATTTATTTACTCACTTTCCCCCTTTAAACATGTATTTTTCTACTAAACTGGACAGTACATAAGGAATGTGTGCAAAGAGGGGAAATTAAATGGTATACTGTTGTGAGGGCCATTTAAGCCTGCAAGTGAAGAAGATGTGGAGAGCTCAGATGTTCTCGTTAACTCGGCATTATTTCTCAAGTAGAAGGGACTGTTATTGGAGTCTGGGTACTTTATAAGAGACTGAGTAATTTATAAAGAAAGAGGTTTGATTGGCTCACGGTTCTGCAGGCTTTACAGGAAGCACAGCTTTTGGGGAGGCCTCAGGAAGCGTTTCCTCCTAGCAGAAGGCAAAGCTGGAGCTTGCAGGTCACATGGCAAAAGCGGGAGCAAGAGGGAGAGAATGGGGCTGGGGAGAAGAAGGTGTCTCACATGTTTGAATGACCGGATCTTGTGAGGACTCGCTGCATGACATTTGGACAGAGACAAATATCCTAACTAAATCATTGGCATTGGCTGACTCTGCCATAAAGGCTAACAGTTCTCTGATTGTCTGTTTCTAAAGGGAAGGAAGGTTAAGACTATCCTATCTAGCTCAACTGATTTGTGGCTGGGGCTTATAGATTCGACCTCTCAATAGCCTTTGAATTTTCTATTTTATTAATTTTCCCTTTAACCACTGCATGAATTGAATCTATATCTCCTCTGCTATTTTTCCAAAATGTTGATGTAACATACATCACCCTAAAATAGAACTTTAGTTAAATCACACTCACCCTCAACAACGTGGACCAAGGCTGACTCTTGTTTACTTAATTAGTTTGCAATGCTTCATGCCCAGCCATCACCCCAGTGAATGAACGAATGAATAAGTGAGTAAATGTGTAAGTGAAGGAAATCTCCATGCTGACCTTCCATTCATGTTCATTTTTAAATGAGAAATTTACTTTCTGTGTTCACTACCAGCTTTGCTGCTTTTTTTTTTTTTTTTTTTTTTTTTTTTTTAGTGTACCCATATTTCCTTTCTTATTACCATCTTAAGAGGAAACACTTTACTGGCAATTTTAAGGCCATGATAGATTAGAGGTGGCACAGCACTAATTGTGATCAACTGTGGCAGTGACTACAGAGATCCTGTTATAAAGTTTAATTTACATTCTTGCTTTTTGTTTATCAGACCCAAGGAAGAACTATCCTATTTTTTATTACTTAAATATAAACCATAAGCTTAGATTTTTGAAAAAAGTACCTCTCCAGGTCAACATAAGGTCAGTGAATAATTTCTCAGAATTGTTTCCGCCTATGCTCAGCTGTTTATTAATTTTATCAGTCAAATTCCTGTCAGCGTTTCCAGCCACTACACTATGCTTTTTTTTCTATAAAAATTCTTGCTCTCAGCATCACGTGAATCATTTTTGTGGCTATAAAATTGGTAAATAGTTAATTATATCCTGTTGACATACAGTCGTTCATTGGGTGGAGGAATTCCAGACTTCAATATGGTCGAGCCCCTCATCTGTATGATTCAAATTTGCAATTGGGCAGACAGTTTTGAAAAGACCCCGATTAGTCACAATACGGTATTTAAAACAGAATATTTCTTCCCTCTGCCTCAAGTATGTTCCTGCAAGATATTAGAGATCACCTGACATGGCATGCTAGGGATATGTCATTCAGATGAAAAATACGGGTTGGCCAATAAGGTCTGACTTATTGATCATTTCATTCTCAACAAGAGGGAAGGTTTTTACCGACTTCCTAAAGTTATCTGGGTTTTCTTGGATACAAGATTGAAGCCATCTGATGATGCTAAATTAAAAATTAATAGAAAATTACAACTGTTTGGTACCTACAAACATAAATATCTACAAAAATAATACATAGTTTTACTTGACATATATATGTGTGTGTATAGATATTCTTTTTCTAAATTATTACATATTTCAAACAATTTTAAGTATCATACAAAATCACCATATGCAAATTCAATTTTACAAAAGTTCGACAAGAAGAAATAAGCACAGAAACGTATTTTTAGACTCTGTGGTTATTGCTATACCATCATTAAAAAATAATTTCTTATCATATGTAAACCCAAAAATTAAGAACATCTTTAATGTTCTTAAAGAACATTAAAGAATAATGAAGAATAATGAAGCTTTCCCACACTCTATGAAACATTTTGTAGTCATTTTTCCCACTGGATTCACGGAGTGAGTTCTTCAGAGGAAAGAATTGATGACCCGTCATTGACTCACCATTGGTGATTGGCCATTGTGAGATTTTTCAGGTAGTTTAGGATTCAAGGCCTCCCAAGGTTCTATATTTATCATCATCATTATTTTAAATCACAGGTGACCTCAGAAATTCCAAGGAAATGTAGAGTTCCTGGTCAGGTTGTGCCCCAACCTCTCTGTGACTCAAGGTTTGTCCTAGCTCAGCACTGCCTGCTCCTCGGTGGTGCTGTTTTCTGCCTAACTTGGGGATTAAGTGTTAGCAGGCCCATTTGTCTCTTAAGAGTTACAGCTACTCCCTCAAACTCCATTTTTGCCTCATATTTAATTTTTTTTCTTAATGTCTCAGTTTCTTTGGATGTGGAGGAGAGAGTTCCTTTCTTTCTTTCTTTGTTTCTTTTTTTTTTTTTTAATTTAGTGGGAACCTTCTCTGAAACCTCAACAATGTTGCCTTTTATTATTTTTACTTTTTTCAAATGATGGTTTCTCATGAAAGTTTATCAAATCAACTGTTGCTTCTTTTTAAAAAGTTTAAAACCTAGATTATAGCATTTCAAGGTTCATAGTGTTTTAGAGACCACAGAAATCCAATAATTTCAATACCCTTAAAACAAATGAGGAAACTGAGGTCAGGTGTGTTAATGAAATGGACTGCGTTAACAAGAGCTGGGACAGTTGAATGGATAATTAGCTCAGGGATTATTTCATTCTACCATTTGTTCCTCATAACCATTCCTTAGTATTAGGTCGTTCTCACATTGCTATAAAGAAATATCTGAGACTGGGTAATTTATAAAGAAAAGAGGTTTAATTGGCTCACAGTTCCACAGGCTGCACAGGAAGCATGAGGCTAGCATCTGCTCAACTTCTGGGGAGGTCTCAAGAAATTTACAATCATGGCAGAAGGCGAGGTGAAGCAGGCTCATGTTACCAGGAGAGAGCAGGGGAGAGAGAGAGAGAGAAGTAGGCAGTGCTACACACTTTTAAATAACCAGATCTTGTGAGAACTCCTTGCCATGAGAACGCACTAAGTGGATGGTGCTAAACCACTAGACACCAGCCCCATGATCCAGCCACCTCCCACCAGGCCCCATCTCCAGCACTGGGGATTACAACTTGACATGAGATTTGGGTGGGGACACAGATTCAAACCGTATCAGTGAGAAATTTTCTATACCGTGTCACAGTTTGGGCACTCTTTTATTGTTTACTTATGTATTTTCTGACACACAGAGTATGAGGAAATGTTCGCCTGTATTTCACTTTCTCCAAGACACTGTATATCATCCTATTGCTGTTTCTCCATCCAACGTTTAATCAGCACTTTCTATGCCCTGAGCACTTTGGTAGGATTGGGAAGTACAAGATCATGACTACGGTTGTTGATTTTGGAATCAGATGTATCTGGACCAAACAGTCATTTAGGGTGCGCCGTGATGATCCCGTCCTCTCCTGTACTGGTCCGTATTTGGTGCTTCTTTCTCTGCGAAGAATGCTCAGCTCAAGGACGTATGGTGTGTTGCTTCAGGTAGAGATGCAGGGCTGAGATGGGAGACAAACTGGATCCTGGATCGTTTCTTTCAACGTGAACAAGTTTCAGGATGCTCAGAGCAGTCTACTCACACCTATTGCATGCTGCTCCTCTCCTGAAGGCTGGACTGTGTCTGGGAACAATGCAGCTACTCCACAGCAGGATGAACTAACACGACCTACACACTGCATGTTTATAAATCATCCAAAGAGGCTTAAATTATGAGATGTGGAAGGACTAAGGAGTCTGCTCTCTGAAAATTACTTCCTAAGACACTCATAATTTCCACCTCTGTCTGCTTGCTTCCTAGAAATGAGGTGAGTAGGAGACAAATGGTAACAGAAACAGGTGGTAATGGCAGGAATCTGTGAGATGTTTATGGGGAGTCAAAATTGGCCACATTACTGAGGAGAGACAGGAGTGTCTTTGTGGCTGATATGTGGCATGTCTTTGTGCCAGACAAGTGGCAACTCTGTTCCTGGGATCCCTCCTGGAAACACACCCAGTGCCCAGAGAGCCCCAGACTGAGTCCAGGACTGCTGCACTGGGCTCTCTAAGGGGAGACTGAGGAACGTTTGTCACAGGAAGAAACATTTGACCTGGACCTTGAAGAATGAGAAAGGCAAAGGATGAGGACTTTAAAAAAAAAAAATCAACTTGTGGCCGGGAGTGGTGACTCACACCTGTAATCCCAGCACTTTGGGAGCCTGAGGGGGGCAAATCATAAGGTCAGGAGTTTGAGAACAGCCTGGCAAACATGGTGAAATACCATCTCTACTAAAAATACAAGAATTAGCCAGGTGTGGTGGTGGGGACTTGTAATTCCAGCTACTCGGGAGGCTGAGGCAGAAGAATCGCATGAACCTGGGAGGCGGAGGTTGCAGTGAGCTGAGATTGTGCCACTGCACTCCAGCCTGGGTGACAGAGCAAGACTCTGTCTCAACTTATATGTTATTTGATGGCTATATTAATTTTTTTTTTTCTTTGAGACGGAGTTTTGCGGTTTCGCCTAGGCTGGAATGCAGTGACACAATTCTGGCTCACTGCAACCACTGCCTCCTGGGTTCAAGCAATTCTACGCCATCTATGTTAACTTTTATTGAACTGTGAAGTGGTGGTGATGAGAACCAGGTTGGAGGAGATTCAGGATAAAAAAATAATGGAAGCAGAAGTCTAGTCTACTCCCTGAAGACGTCACAGCGTTTGGTGTGCACTCAAGGTGCTTTTCCATAGGTCATACGGGTGTTTGTGAGTTACAGTGGACTGGTGGATGTGTCTTTCACTAGACTTGGGACTGGAGAAAGTTTTTTGGAGTCCGTCCTTTACTTTAGCAGGAGACTTGGTGCATAGTAGGTTTTCACTAAATTTAAAGCCGTTAGTGAAGAAATCAAAACTCTTGCTCATGAGATCACTTGGACTCAGGAAGGGGAACATCACACACCGGGGCCTATCATGGGGAGGGGGGAGCGGGGAGGGATTGCATTGGGAGTTATACCTGATGTAAATGACGAGTTGATGGGTGCAGCACACCAACAAGGCACAAGTATACATATGTAACAAACCTGCACCTTATGCACATGTACCCTACAACTTACAGTATAATAATAATAAATAAATTTAAAAAACAAAAAACAAAAAACAAAAAACAAAACTCTTGCTCACGTTTCCTGGCGGACTGTTTTCAGAAATAAATTAACTCCCATAATTTCTGACTTCCCCTATAGGAGGTCCCTTGACTCCTTCCTCTCATCTTTTGCTTACTTCCAGGTGCCCAGGCCTCTGCATTGTACAAAACCCTTTCTTCAGATGTATTTAACACATGTTACTTAAATGTAAACTTTATACAATGCTACTCTTGAAGCATGTTAGAGCTCATTATTGTTGGGTAATTCCAGGCTGAATTACATTAGAGGAATTTGAGGCACTGGCCAATGGTGCTTGAGGGTATGAAGGTGGGGGAAAGCTGTTTCACTGGAGGTGAGCCTTTGGTTTCCCGAAATGACCTTTATCTGGGAGACTGTTGTCCCAATCCGTCTGGCCTTCTCAGTGCCTGTGATGTGACCTTCCATATGGTGTCTCCCTTCCTGCCCAGGTCCCTAACGCCTGCCTGTGCTCAGCCGTCTTCAGGGCAGGCTTCCCGCTGCAGCATCCCAGTGGACTCTGTTTCTGGGTCCTCTTTCTCTCTCTTCTTTGCTCACTCTGACTTATTCTGTCTTCACATGATCTGATACTTCTTATTGCCTTCCTATTTTTGATTTAAAATAAATATATGAAGAAACTGCCTACTCAGGAGACCAAACCTGAGTTTATACTGGCTAAGCATAGCCTGAAGTTTTCTATCTTTTTCAAGTTGTTCACTTACTATTAAACTTCCTGAGACCAGCAATGTTTACATTATTTAAAATTTTCATAAAACCTCTGATATTGGTTATGGTTTTTTTTTTTTTTTTCCTGCCCAAGATACATTCAATTTAACCCTAGTTTTTTGCTGTACTTCCCTTGTTTGATGCTATCTGCAGGAATCCCATGAGGTTTGGAGGCTGCCAGAGTTGCTCCCTGCCGAGGGGAAACTGTATATTCACTAGCTATGTTCTGGGAAGTAATTGAAAATGTGGCTTTTGAGTGAAAATGAAAAACAGAATGACATCCCTCCCCTACAGGTTCACCTTATGTCATTCCGTATACACGCAACTGATGCTCGTCTCAGCGTCTCCACTTCAAGGCAGACACAGAGGCTGTGGCCACTTTAACGCTGAGTCTGCCATATGTACATGTGAAAACTGAAGCTTTTACCTAGAAATGTGATGTAATAATAAACTACCGTATGCAAGAAGTCTGAAATATGTTTCTGATATACTTTTGTTGGAGGTATAAGTTTGTTTTTTTTTTTCTCCGTTGGAGTGGCACAGAAAGAGATACTGTTGAATGTCAAAAATGGCACAAAATTAAGGGTTTTAAGAAATAAAAACTGCAGCAGGAGCTTGAAAGACGGGACTTTACTGATCTGGGCCCTAGATTTGCACAGTTCCCTGCACAGCAGGCAGCAGGCTTGGTCTTACACCTCAACGCTGTGTAGTTTAGGTTCTTCGCTTGGGGCATTTGAAGCAGTGTTGGCTGTGGAGTAGCCTGTGGAGTGTGCTTTTACATACTTGGTATTTATTTGAATTGGGACTCATGTTGTTTGAAATGCCTACCTGTGCACCAATGTGTGTGCAAGGCTTACTTCTTTGCAGGTCTACTGTGAGGGAATGTAAATATCAGAGGAAATGAAAATTTACTAAGTGGCCATCTAGGAACCATCCATGTAACTGCAAATGCAGATACAATTTCCTTTTTTAGCCGTCTTTGCAACGGCTTCAGTAAAGGAGAACAAATATTGAATAATCTAACAGCCAATAAATATGTCTTGTATGCAAAACGTTTACCTGAAGAGACACAATTTGAAAACATCAACAATTAGTTTTGTTTATAAATCAATAAATTGACAAGTGTTTATAACCCATCCTATGTCCTTCCCACTATGATACAATGGAAGTGTCACTCAGGGAATTTACAGTCAAGTCTGAGATAAAACCTACATGATATAAAAAGAGTGCACCATTACATGCCGCATTCTGTGGTTCATGTTGTAAGTATTCACATGTTAGAAAGAAAGAAAATAAGTGATTAATGTATTTTTTTCAAAGTGCAGCAAATCACTTTTATTTCAGTGTAGGTCATATCTATAGCTAGTATTTAAAAGGAGCTAGATGACGTTGCAAAAAATGAATAGATGTCAGTCTCTTCTCTATTTTCTCTAGGTAAGACATGCATCCCTCTTTTGGACAGCTTCCCTAGAGTTGTTCTTCTTAGTCAGGCGAGTCCTAGCCTTGAGGAACAGTGGTAACCAGGCCTTTATTTTGACATAATCAGACACTCCTTATTGTGTCAAGCATAAAGACTTTCAGGGAGCGCCGGGTGATGAGAAAGAGTTAATTTTTACAAGGCGTCCTTAGACGAGGAAGACTTTCTGGTGTAGACTTGGGTAGCCCTAAGCAAAATCTACTGACAGGAAAGGATTCAGTTTCCAGAAAAGAACTTCCTAGGAAGAAACAGTGGGACCATGCTAAAGGTTTGCTTTCAGCATAACTTAGCACCAAAGTATTTGGGAGAAGGACTGGCTTTTACAGAGCAGGAAGTTAGGCTGGAGGCCACTTGAAGACCTTGTCATATTTTCTTTGCCGTGTTTTGGGAAGCAGAGGCTGGACATGTGAGTGTGAACTAAGAGAACACTGAACTTGAAAACAACATATATTTTTTTCTCTACTGAAGACTCATCAAGGAAGTTAAAAGAATGGCTTATCTATATTTTCATTTGCTGGTGGGCTTCACTGATGAGTGTTGGTTAATGTCTCTTGACTCTCATTATTTCTTTACCCTCAGAACAGCCCTTTGAGGAATTCAACTTTTATACACACATTTTTCTGCATGGTGTATCTCCAATAACATGAGCCCCAATTCAAATAAATATCAACTTAAAAAAGAAACACACTTCACAGCCTCCTCTAGAGTTCCGTCCATTAAATAACCTTAGCAGAGGAAGCTAAACTGCATGGATTCCATCATAACTGCAAAATATGCTGTCCACTTTTCCCAATGCTCCAAAGTCACAAATTCTTATAATCCTTTAGGCCTTACTTGCATTTTAAAATTCTTGTTTTTTGCAGATCTTCACCATTCTAAGTGTGAGGCCTCACTCTGCCTTATGGTGCATTTTGGACTAGCAGAAGCGTCTCGAATCAGGACATACAGAGTCACAGGACTGTGCAGCGCTGGCTCAACAGCAGTGCCAAGTGGAAGCAGTCAAAGCCACAGTTTTAGTGGCTGGGTCTGACTTTCTGTTGTTGTTGTTGTTGTTTTTTGTCTTTGTCTTGTTTGGAGGTGGCACTGAACACTTAAAACAAGTAGAGTTCTTCAAATTGCAGGGAAATATCAAGAAGGAGCTACTAGACTTCTTGTTAATAGGATCAAGCTCTCTAAGAGCTTGGTTAAGAATTGACATAGTAAGTAAATTGGGAGGAAAAACAGAGAGAGAGAGAGAGAGAGAGAGCTGTAACCACACAGGTACACTAAGCTGCCGAAGAGGGTCATGCCTACTCTGCAGATGATGGCGCAACCAAGAGCCTCACAATGACATTTTTGACAATAGATGAGGAAGTTAAAGTCCAAAAATAGTCACGTCATTCACTCAGGTTTACATGATCAGACAGCAACTAAGCAGAGGTTGGGAATATGGCCAGAATTCCTTCTTTGACTGCAGTTTAGTGCACTTTCCACTCCTATGAAAGGACTTTACTGAAGCGGTCCAGATATTGATCTTATTCATCAGAATATGAGAGATTTGAATAGATAGGTATGTGTATATGCACATATATACAATCATTGCAATCAAAATTTAGTTTCTCAGACATATGAAGTCCAGAAAAGCAGAAATGTCCATGTTTGTTGGGCTGTGTGGGTCCCAGTCCTAACTCTTCTTTAACTTTCTAGGTCAACCATACACAAGCAATGTAAATTCTCAAATCTTAGTTTATAATTAAATAAGCGAATGTTACTACTTCTGTGTCCTAGTTTACTAAATGACAGAATTGCTAATTTTCTATAATTTTTAGAACTCTACTTTTACTGCATTATTGGAATGAACTGAAATGAATTGGTTGAACTGATGGATGGAGGCCTTTGAAATCCAGAGATAAACTTTTGTTACGAGCACAGTAAAGATAAAATGAAAGCAGCAATTTTACTAGATTAATCTGGTAAGAACACACTTTGATAAATGGCTACATCTGAATCATCATGTATTGCATGAAGCAAAGCTATTTTAGGATCTGAACTTTAAAGTCAGTTATAAGGTTTGAAAATGTAGTTCTTCAGGAGTTTTTTTAATGGTTTCAACTTCCACAGAAAGCTGGGATTTGGACAGGTGAGATTAATGACAAAGACCATCCTTATGTCCTAATGGACTGGACCAAGGCAAGGAAGAAATGTATGGGAGGACATATTCCGGGCTGAACAGGAGAACCACTGAAATGGTCTTAAAGGGAAAAGTCAGAAATTTAGATTAGTAGAAGGGGCAAGTAAATGCTCTTGAAGAGCTGGGTTAAGAGAAGAGAAACATGAGTTTAATAGAAATTTGGAGTCGCAGTGCACCCAGTTAGACATGGCCATGGTGTCTTAAGGAATGTGGATTTCAAGGAATAGCCCAATGGCAAACTCTGGAAAGATGGAGTTTAATTTGCTTTCAGGTACTTACGACATGTGAATTCTGAAGGACAGCCTAGCGTCTCAGTCCTGAGAACCTGTAATTCTAAAAATGAAGTGATGATGTCGTAATAATGATGACATCCTTCCCCCGTCACTCTTCACAGAGAATGGAAGTAGTATTCCCAAAGAACATTAAACATTTCATCTTCATCTTAGGGGTGAGGTGATTACAATAAGGTGCGTTCCCATTTTAGGAAACAAAATAGGTCTAATGAAAACTTGTAATGATCAAAATCATGACTGGATTCTTCACTGCAATCTCCCATCTCATAGATTTTCTCTGTTCCTTTCCAAAGGGTAATTAGGACTTCTGATTACCTTTCTCCCTTCCACCTTAAGGGTGGTCAACTTCTATGAGCCCTTGTAATACATGACAGATTCAAAGAAAGAGGAAGAACAAGCCGGATAGGTGTTTCCGCTTGGGGAGTCACAAACTCCAAGGGGTTCCCCTTATGAAAGACAGGAATAGTGTCAGTCTCCATGTCTGCTTTGCAAAAGAAGGTGATGAAATAATAATTTTGATTTTTCTTTTTTTAAATTTTAATGTGGGCTATTTGAATAACTGTTTCATTTATAATGTGTAGTGATAACCAAGTGAGTATCATAATGTGTCAATCCACAGCTGAATGTCATTAATACGTACTAGTTGATAGCCTTCATTTTGAGCATATTATTGTTTAAAAACATTGATAGTGAAATGCATTAAGTATCAAAGTGTACAAAATTGATACTAATTCTGCAAATTGCCTCAAGATGAATTGATCAGCAGGTTGATAATTTGCATTCATCTAATCCAAATTCTTATATGGCAGCTTAGGATGTCTCTGGCTCTTTAAAAACACATGTTTAAGAGGAAAAATGTAGTGATGATTATATCCAAAATTGTCTTTTGTTTGTTCAGAATAAAGCCTTTCCATGTCCTCAATGTATTATTTTTAGAAAAGAGCTTGCAAAGAACAGCCTGAAAACTCCCATGCCCTAATTTAGAAATAGCATGCAAAATCTATACAAATATACTCATTGTTTTTTTCAGAAAAAAGATTATAAGCATCAGTTTATGAAACATATTTGATGTTGTAATTATAGTTAAATTTCAATTACTATTTAGAATGCAGGCATTCACATGCTTTGGATACACAAACCAAAAATGATACAATGTGCAATTTTGTATTTACTTGCTGGAAAAACCCAAATCATTTCTTACATAATTATTTAACAGTAATTGGAAGCATGTGTGCTGTTAGATGGAAAAAGCTGAGATTGGTCTTCAAATGTTGTGAATGGTATTAGATGGTACTTAAATAAATGTTTTAATACAATATTAAATGATTTATCAACTATTTTTAGACTAATACTGTATATTTTGTCATGACTACATCAAAGTTGTGAAATTATTTAAAATAATTACTAAGGGAGTTGAAATGTCACTCCATTAGAAGTTCAAGAGTAAAAGATACTGGGGAACTCAGATCAATGCAATAACTCTTGAGACATGTTAAAATAAGTAAATATAAGAAGACGGAGATTGCAATTAGTAATAATATTTGCCATGTACCTATTTTCAGTTAATGCAATAAAAAGCTGAGACAAATTGCAATTGCTTCCATTGTAACTTCCAAGGAAACCAGAAATTTTTATAACTTATTTATAAAGTAACTTACTTATAAAGCTGTGTAGAGAAATAAGTCTAAATTTATTCTTCCTTAATTTGGGAGGGAATTGGCTCAGGAGAATTTTGCCACTCCGGAGAAATGTCCAGAAGTCTGGAGTCCAGATAATGACACCACTATACAATTCTTTCAGGGAATTCCAACTAGTGTTGAGTGGGCTTTCACTAAATATGAGATGCTGGGCTAGTGGAGTGAAGAATAACAACATCAGAAACGTCTGAGAACGTTCCCTGTCCTCATACAGCCTGAGAGCTAATGTGAATTGAGGTCACTCAACTGCAGTTGAAGGTGGAATGATTTTTATCTATCCTCCGACAAACACTGGGTGTTATGGACTACATGTCTGTGCGCCCCCAAAATTCTTACGTTGAAGGAGGAGGTGGCGCATTGGGAGGTGATCAAGCCTGAGTGTAGACACTTCAGGAGGACATGAGTGCTCTTGTAAGAAGGGGAAGAGAGCGAATCTTCTCTCTCCTTCTGCCCTGTGAGGATACAAGAGGGCAGACATCTGCCACTCGGAAGGCAGCCCTCACCAGAATCTGACCATGCTGGCACCCTTGATCTCAAACTTTCAGCCTCCAGAGTGGCGAGATATTTTCTGTTGTTCGTAAGTCACCCTGTTTATGGTAACCTGTTCTCGCAGCCAGACTAAGACTTTAGGGAACCGTAATTGCCCAGATATTGTGTTCATTCAGTTATAAAAGTGAATGATAACAGTAATGATAATGATAGCCAAAAAATTGCAGTGACACCTGACATTTGTCTAATTTTGACTGCATGCTGGGTGGGTTCTAAGTGGCTTACATGTGTTAATTACTTCATGTAATCTTATGATGCAGTGTTTGTAGTATCTCCACTTTAGAAACAATTAAATGAAATAAGAAAGTTCCAGCTTTCACAAGATGAATAGTTTAGTGGGCAAGGCATGGAATTTATCACAATTAATAACATGGTGTGAGCTCTGGAGTGTGATGAGAGCTATCCCAGGAGCATCTCACCCAGTCAACTTGAAGATACTGTCAAAATACCTTAAGTTTGCTAAAGAATTGAGGGCTCATCTCAGTGATTAGTTTATGGGTGACTTAAACACATATTTTTAGCACATTGAAAACATAAAATATATTTTTAATGATCAATTCTAACAATTTTGTTTCATCACCTTAGGAGAAACGTATATTTTAATTTAGTGAAAAATTGTTGCCCAGTAAAATGTGAGCATTAGTCTAGGGTGCCCATGATTTGAGGTAGATAGTAGATACCAGAGCCTGATATTTACGTAAATAAACAAATGGAAAGAAAAAGAGAATGAATTTAATACAAGATTCCACGCAAGATTGTTCCAATGATTTATGTTGGTAGCACATCATTTAGAGTCACTCTGGATATTAAAATGAGATACAATATTACGAGACTAACAGCATGCATGTTACCTAGAAGGCACTCAGCAAGCATTTGTGCTGTCACCTGTACCAGTCAGCTTGGGCTTTGTATTAGTCAGGGTTCTCTAGAGGGACAGGACAAATAGGATATATATATATATAGGAGTTTATGGCTGAGCATGGTGGCTCATGCCTGTAATCCCAGCACTTTGGGAGGCCAAGGAGGGTGGATCACCTGAGGTCAGGGTTTCAAGAGCAGCTTTGCTAATGCGGCAAAACCCCATTTCTACTAAAAATACAAAACTAGCCAGGCATTGTGACAGGAGCCTGCAATCCCAGCTACTCGAGAGGGTGAGGCAGGAGAATCGTTTGAACCTGGGAGGTGGTGGTTGCAGTGAGCCAAGACCATGTCATTGCACTCCAGCCTGGGTGACAAGAGGGAAATTCCATCTCAAAAAAGTGGGGAGGGTTTATTAAGGAATATTAACTCACATGATCACAAGGTCCCACAATAGGCCATCTGCAAGCTGAGGAGCAAGTAAACCAGTTTGAATCCCAAAGCTGAAGAACTTGGAGTCTGATGTTCCCGGGAAGGAAGCATCCAGCATGGGAGAAAGATGGAGGCTCAGAGGCTAAGCTGGTCTAGTCTCTCCATGTTCTTCTGCCTTCTTTTATTCTGGCTGCACTGGCAGCTGATTAGATGGTGCCCACCTGGATTGAGGGTGAGTCTCCCTCTCCCAGTCCACTGACTCAAATGTTAATCTCCTTTGGCAACACCCTAACAGACACACCCAGGAACAATACTTTGCATCCTTCAATCCAATCAAGTTGACATTCAATATTCACCATCACAGGCTTCCACAATACCACAGTCTGGATTGCTTAAACAACAGAAATTCCTTCCACGTGGCTCTGCAGATTGGACGTCTGTGAACAAGTTGCTGGCAAGGTTGGTTTCTCCGTAGGCTTGTCTCCTCGGTTTGTAGAAGACCATTTTCTTGTTGTGTTCTCATATGACCATTCCTCCTGGTGTCTCTTTCTCTTCTTTTAAAGACCCCAACCCAAATGAATCAGGGACCCACTCTGATGATTTTGTCTAACCTTAGTGATCTTTGTAAAAGCTCTCTCTCCAAACACAGCCACATTGGGGATTAGAGCTTCAACATAGGAATTTTAGGGGGATGCAACTCAGTCCATAACATCATCTGTAGCTTTCCCTGTCAAACAGGTAGCTTTCTCCACTTAATTTTGTAGTTTCTTGTATAGGTTGAGGTTTCAGGATGGGTCTGTTGATTCATCCCATCATTCTTGTATGAATTCAGTCTCCTATGCACCAGGCAATGTGCCAGGCTTAGGGAGACACTGCTGTTAAGAGCCCGTCCCTACCTCAGGGAGCCCTCTGGACAGGAGGTAAGCTCAAACAGACAACCCGTCACTCTAGAGTGTCAGGGAAAGTTGAGAAAGTCCTAGCCGAGGCTGAGTCCTGGGAATAGAATGATCCAGGCTGAGGATAGGGGTGTCTGATCAGTGGGCACAGTGAGAGTTCCCCTTCTTACTGGGAGATCCTGGTGTGGTGTGATACTGGGACTGCCAGTGGCCAGAGTTGGTGGAGCACGTGGTCAAAATCAGGGAAATGAACAGAAGTGACCTGGAGGGGCTACAGTGGCTACATCATCAAGTTTTGCTTGGGCCATTTTGAGATGTGCACCACAGAATTGATTTTCAGAGAGGAGCCTTTGAAAATGCAGACATTTTTGAAGTGATTTTAACTGGCAAGCAAGGAGTCTAATGTAGGCAGCGAGGCTGAGGAAATCATTGCACAATGGGAAAGGAAAAGCTGATAGAAGCGGTGAGAGTTACCGATTCATTGGGTCAATGTGGCTTTCTGCTTCCGGGTGCATAGGGGAACCATACGGCTGTAACCGGATGCAATGAACTTCCCAGAGAAAAAGTGGAGTGAGAAACGTCTGCTTCTATTATCCGTTGTACTGGGCTAGGAACTCAGGACAAGAGAATACTGTGACATTATTTTCTTTGGATTTCTGGATTAAGCAGATGTCCACTTGTGAAAGGTATTATGGACAGGAAATTGTGTGAGAGAAGTAGTTTTTAAGATGTCCCTACATGAAATCCCCACAGAGAAAATGGAAAAAGCTGCTTGGGAAAGCGTGAGGCTCAAAACTAAATAAGGAGAAGGAAGTACGCTGTCTGGCCTTTGCACTCACACCCACAGTGCATTTCTTGAGGTCAACTCCGTGCCCCAAAAGGGATTTCCCGACCAACCCACACTGCTGTGGAAGGACAGAGGCCAAGACCACATCCATGTCTTTGAGGAGAGTTGCAGTATCAAGGCATTATGCGAAGACTGATTTGAACACGACACAATTTTTTTAAAATATACAGTATGGTTAAACATTTTAGTACCCACATTGTTTCTGTCCATTTAATAGCTTAAAAAAGAATGAATCCCATAGTTAGCAAATAACCAATTTAGACATTTTAAAAACTAAAAAGAGAGTATACATGTTCATCACCATGCAAAGATTTATGCTAATTATCAATTACTGAGTTAAGACACTTCTCTCAAATATGAAAAAGAGGTACCTGAAGTCAGGCTTATTTTCAGTGCTTAGGCCTAATTTGCAAGGTTTCCATTAGAAACATAGAAACAAAAATTTCCTTTTGTGTTCCCTAAAAATTATGGCGATTTAGATCGAGGAAGTTCAGGATTTACTTTCATTGTTTCTGTTATTTGATGCTGTGTGAGAATGAACAATTGTCTTACAATTATATTTTAGAAAAAAATCAACAATTACATACATTATTAAGCTTTTTATTGTAATCTGCACAGAATCCATAAAAATCAATGAAGAAATACAACTTACTACAAAATTAGTTTTGCTTTAAGCCAGATGGATGAATGGAAAACGCTTTCTCTTTGTGAAACTACTGTTTCACACAAAATGCTCTTTTCTTTCTCCAATTGAAGTAAGCATCAGCTGAAGAGTGGCAGAAACTAAAACCAGTGCTCAGGATTTTTACAGAAACAGAATGTATTACTGCAAAGTATATTTCTGATGATTCATTTATTAAGCTTTCACCTTTGACTGTCATGAGGTTAAAAAAACATAATTGTATATTCCATTGATCTAAATAAAGGTGCTTAATCCTTGGACTGACTGAAATTTTGGAGTAGATAATTATTTGTTGGGGGGTTCTGGGCTGTACATCATAGGATGTTTAGCAGCATCCCTGGTCTCTACCCAGTAGATGCTAGTAGCTCCCCTCCTCCAAGTTGGCATCTCCAGACATTGCCAAATATCTCATAGAAAGGGGCTGCATAATCACCCTGGTTGAGAACTACTGCTCTAGATAGAAAAAAATGCATTTAAATAAATACTACCCATCCAGCTTTCTTTCTAAAGATTAAAACCTCAAAGCTATAATATGAACAGAAATTTCATCTCAGCTGGTCAAAAGCACCACCATGTCAAGACTCCCTTGCCTGAGGATTCAGTTGAGGCTGCTCAGGGCTCCCTTCCTAGGCCCAGAGCTTTTCTGTCTCCACATTAGAGAGCTGTCAGTACACAAGCAGTCTGGATGGAGCCAAAGCTTGTTGGCCCAGATCTTATTAATTCCTGAGTTGTTCAAATTTAAAAGCTTCTTTCTGACATAAAAGTTCTTTGAAAACCTGTGCTCCCTGAATTTCCACTGACACTTCTGGGTGTCACTGAGTTATTTGGTTTGAAGGAACTCCCATGTTAACTTAATCTTCTTATTTGTTTCACAGGCATTCTCTCCCCTCTTCCCTGGGAGGTTGTTTGGTACAAATTATTGTGTCACTGTCCTGCCAAAAGCATCACCTAAAAGGGGTTTTCCTTGCAAACCAATATCAAAATGTCGACAAGATTATCGCAATTTGAGAGTTGGCACCCTCATTGCCTCAGGGGCCTTAGCATTAAATCTCTTTGCTTTTTAAGTGAAACTAGCATGGAGTGGAGTTGAGAAATATATTGATAATTAGTATCCTTATAAGAGTATTTTCACGTGATGTTTCTTGCCAAGTTATGAGTATGAAGGTGGATGTAAAGCAAACATCGACATCTCAGCTTTAGACACATGTAGTCTGGGCAGCTTTATACACTGATGAGGAAAAACACACTGAGTAATTCAGAAATAGTTCAGAAAAAAAGAGGCATCCAGAAAAAAAAAAAACAGCAAGAAAGATGGTATCAGTCCAGAAATATCCCATTCAAAACACTGAAATAGCATAATCATTTATTAAGGGAAAATGAAATTTACTTTTTAAGTTTAGGTGAAGGAAATACAGGAAAGTAAGTTATCAATTACTCCCTGGAGGAATTTAAGAACAATACCTCACAAAGTAATTTAGAATTTGATATTATGTCCAAAAAGGAAATTCTTAAATGTTTTAAAAAAGAAAAGAGTGGGTTCTGGAATGTTTACTACATGAGAAGACCATGGAAAATAGAAAATGAAGAACAGCTCCCTGGTGAAAAATGATCTGCAAAGGACAAGGCTGTCTATGTAAGGAGATTAATAAAAAGACCAAAAAAGCATGAAAAAAGCTATGGAAGATCCCAAAAGATGTGTCAGAGTTATTTAAAAAGGTATTACAGCGGTCTAGAGTGCATGATAGAACAGAAAAGCAAGACACACACACAAAATCCCCTTCCTAGACCTAATCAGTTAAGCATTGTACATGTCATATCAATCCTCTTAAGTATGAATAGTCATTACACTGCAAAAGCCTCCAGATGTAGAGAATGAGATTAAACTGACTTTACAATGCCAACAATAGAGCCAACTTGCATAAGCACCTTTGCAACCTTTACAACATAGTAAAGACAAAGAGATCCCCAATAATGCCTCATGAATCATGCTTTAGTGGTTGCCTTTGAAATGTACTTTGAAATGTACTTTCTATTAGATGCAAGAAGGCTGCGCATGCATGTATAGGGGTGTGTGTGTATGTGTGTTTGTGTAGGATGGAGATAGTTAAGCAACGGTAAGCTGTAGATGGTTCAACAAACCCAGATAAAACTGAAGGTTTATTGAGTTACTAAGAAAACAGGAAAGAGTCATATTATTGATTAGAACTCAATTTCTTTTTCAAGAGAAGCAATTGTAGTTTTCCTTCTAAACGAGAAAGAAAAAGTTTTTATAACTAAGATAAATAATTATTGTACATCATGTAATTTTAATACTGTAATGAAAGATAGCCAGGAAGAGGGTATCACCAACAACTCCCCAGAACTCTTTCCTAGTAGCCACAGCACTGGTGCCCATGACAGTTGCAGCCTCTGCTATGATGAAGTAGAAGGGGCTCTGCCACTTACTCCATGTCCAAGTGGAGTCACTGATAACATGGCCTTCCTTGCTACTTGTGCTACTAGACATAAACTGGGTCTCCATCCAAGCTCTGACAGTGACCGATGGAATCACTGCCATTGGGGCATGGAAAACGGCACAGTGAATGCTGGGTCATCCTCCTGACACCTTTTAAATGGGCTGAGTTCAGTGTCAGGAGACATTTGTAAGGGAGAGTGAACACCAACTTATGCAACACTGAATAACAGTGGCAAATGTAGGAATGCAATTTTCCCAGTGTATTGTTTTAGGGATGAGGGCAGAATTACTTACAGTTCCTACTTTTAAAAAAACTCTGTGTCTGGAAAGATTGAACAAGAAGTCATCCTTTGATGCCTCGTCTGGTGAACACGCAGTGTACACTGCCGTAGTAAATCGGCATTCTTGGAGGAGCACTGAAAAAACAGTCCTTAGCGGATCCTCCTTCTGCTTTAAAAGAAAAAAGCATATGTAAAATAAATTGGAAACATTACCAAGATATGCCTTCGTGTGTGTGTGTGTTTTCGACCATGCTTGGCCTGAGATTTTGATTTGAAGCTACAGGCCAGAGTTCCCGGGTCAGTCAAATACAGGCATACATCATTGTATTGTGCTTCACGTTATTACACTTCATGTGAGTTGCATGGTTTAGAAATTAATGGTTTGTGGCAACTGTGTGGCAAGCAAGTCTATCTGCACCATTTTTCCAACAGCGTGTGTCCACTTCACGTCTGTGTGTCACCTGTTGCTGACTCTTGCAATGTTTCAGGCTGTTTCATGATTATATCTGGTATGTTGCTCTTTCACCAGATCTTAGCTAGATCTTCTGGGTAACTTTCTGCAGCTTCTACATCAGCACTTGCTACTTTGCCTTACACTTTTGTGTTTTGGAGATGGCTTCTTTCCTTAAACCTCATGAACCAATGGAGAAACAGACAGTTGGTGGAGCAGTCAGAACCCACACAACATTTATCAATTAAGTTTGCCATCTTCGTGGGTTTAACATGACTCTTGAGCATGGTCTTTTAGATGGAATGACACGCAGTGCCTACGTGTGTAACTGTGAACACCCTCCGTGGTCGGCCCTCCTCCCAGTCAACTCAGACAAGTCCTGCTCTCCTGTTTCTCATGGTGCTCACTGAAACTTGGAGTGCTGTCTTCTGTCGGGGCATGCTCCAGTGTAACTGCCTGCACAAGGTCATTCTCACTCTCCTGGGGCCAAAGCAAGAGAACATTCTTGAGTTTTGGGCATCATTTGCCAGGGTTGACTTCCCCCTTTTTGAAATGTGTCCTTTTCTTTATGTCCATGACATCCTCTCCTTGACTTTTCTCTTCACTCTTTGAAATTGCCTTCTTCATTTCATTTGCTGCCTCATTTTCCACTGCTTATCTTTTAAATGTCCATGTTTCTTGGGAGGCCTCTTGACTTTCCTTATTGTGTGCATGTTCCCTGGGTGAGCCTCATTCATGCCCATGGCTTCTACTGTCAATGTGTGCAATGACTTCCTAGTCTGCATCTCCATCGTTTCTTCATTTCAGAGCCCCATGGCCACCTCTGGCTTGGTACAACTACAACCGTGATCAACCTCTTCATTTCCACATCTGCAGCTCTTTTTCCGGCTCTCACATTTCCTGCAGAAACCTCAGTTACCCTGGACTTTTCTTCTTTTCTTTCATCACACTACTGTCTCCAAGTCCTGTCGATCTTACCCTTTTGGTGTTACTTGAATTCATCCATTTATCTTCATGTCTACTTTCGTTTTCTTAAATCTTCATCATTTCTTCTATGAATGACAACAATATTCCCTTCTTAGGGCTTCTAAAACTGTGCTCCCCATTCCTCCTTAATTAGAAAGGAGTCCCAGAGAGATAGCCTGAGACAAAACAGGACATAATCTGAAATGATTTCCATTACAAGTAAAATATGTTTGTCTTCTCTTCTATCTTAACATTTCATTTGCGTTGCACATTCCTTTCTAGGCTGTACATGCTAGCCATGTTAAATATTAGATTTTAAACTATGCATCATTACATAAACTTGAATATTCTGTGAAGAGCTTCAGAATGATCCCATGGTTTTGCTTATTCTCACTCCAAATGTTTAACAGAAACGTGGCCCAATTCACCTGCCTGTCCCAAGTCGCTCTTCCCACCATTTATTTCTATTTCTGCTAGAAGGATTTTCTAAAATGCAAATCTGATCATGATTGCGTTCTTCAGTTTCCCAGGATGAGCGCTGACTCCTTCCTGGCAGGTACCAAGCTCTTCATAGCCCAGTGACCCCACTGTTACCCCATACTCCTTACTCCCTTCAGCCATAGTGAAGAGCTGTGCTTCCTCTGTCTCATACAGTTTTTGCCTCATGCCTGTGTTCTCCTAGTATGAAAGGTTTTCCCCCCATTTTCTAAAATTCTTCCAACTTCTGTTCATCATTCAGCATTATCCAAAGTATTACCACACAGGAAAACTCAGTATCATTTAACCATGACATTTTTTGCCTTTTAATTGTTTGATTATAGTTGTTTGTCCTGATTTTATTACAAGCTTATTGGGGGCTAAGGGAGGTTACATGTTTTCAGGTTTTCTATTGAAGTTTCTGTCATATAGTGGATACTCCATACAGATACTCCTTGAATGAGGATGGGTTCCCTCCCAATAAACCCATCATATGTTGAAGACATTGTAAGTTAAAAATAAATTTAATACACCTAAACTACTGAACATCATAGCTTAGCCCAGCCTTCCTCAAACGTGCTAAGGACAGTTAGCCTGCAGTTGAGCAAAATCACCTCACACAAAGCCAATTTCTGTATATATTTTTAGAAGAAAAAATGGAGGGAAGAAGGGAGGGAGAGAAAAATGGAAGGAGGGAAAGAGGGAGGGAGGGAGAAAGCCTCATCTCCTGCCTCTTTTCTTTGTCAGTCCCAGTGGTCTCGCCTGTAGATGCCGGACATGTCTGCCCTTGAACTTCTTATCTAACCTATTTACAAAATGCTTTTTTGAACACTTATCTCAAGCCAGACATCCTGCTATATGATGGATAAACGTAAATAAGATAGTTCCTGATGACAAGTGGTTCCAACAGTCCCTTCCAGTGTGCTGTTAGGGAAATTAATAAACTCCTCTGTGTCTCAGTTCAATTTAAAGAGAGGACTCTGGCCGGGCATTGTGGTTCATGCCTGTAATCCCAGCACTTTGGGAGGCCAAGGCAGGCAGATCACCTGAGGTCAGAAGTTTGAGACCAGCCTGGCCAACCTGGTGAAACCTCATCTCTACTAAAAATATCAAAAAAACTAGACAGACATGGTGGGGCATGCCTATAATTCCAGCTACTTGGGAGGCTGAGGCAGGTGAATCACTTGAACCCAGGAGGTGGAGATTGTAGTGAGCCGAGATTGTGCCAGTGCACTCTATTCTGGGCAACAAGAGTAAAACTCTGTCTCAAAAAAAAAAAAAAAAAAAAAAAGAAGGACTCCAAAAAGGGGATAACAGTGATACTTTTCCAATACATTTGTGATGGGGATTAAGCTCATGTAAAACTACTTAATCATGTGTCTGAGAGAAGTGCGCCCTCCCCAGTCTCTCGCTCAGACTCCTCTGTATCTGTTCTTCACCCCAGACCCCTGGTAGTTTGCTGAGTGGTGGACAAAGACATCAGGGGTGGTATGGAAAGTAAGTCCGCGTCCACTTCGTCCTGGCTCAGGGTGCATCTCAAAACTCAGGCTCATCTGGATACGGATCACCCTCTGCCACTCACCAATGGTGAGTGGGGTTTAGGACAAGTTACTTAACCTCTCTGAGTGTAAGCTTATTTTTCGATAATGTGGAGAAAATAAATGTATATTTGTCCTTGTGTTTTTCAGAAAATCCAATGAGTTAGTACTTGCATTAACAACAGTACAGAGATATCATACGTGCTTAGTAAAAGGCAGCTACCCTTCTTACTATCTGCCTAACTTGTCTCCAGTATTCTCGCCCCATTGTCCTCACCATTTTTTAGAAAAGCATGTGTCTCGTTCATTCATTCTCCTATTTGTAGCATCCCCATCCCATGGCCTTCTCCTGGGTCACTGTTTTCCGTGTTTAGTGGTATTGCCCTCTGAATTTACTGATGTCTCTAAATCATGTTATAAGGGCTAGAATCAAAGAAGTGGTGTAAAGAGAGTTAACTTTTATCAATTATCAGTATTACCTATGGTTCATTTAGTGCTTGGTAGATGCCACCTATGTTGTAATTACTGTAACACGTTTACACTTAGGATTCTGGATCTACAGCTACCTTCTCCCAAGGAGCAGGATCTCAGCTTTCCCCTTTCTTTTGGAGATATGTAAGCAGATGGTAGAAGAGCTGTGAGTTAAGGGGTAAAATAGGGGGATTATGAGGCACGGTGTTGGGGCAGAGGACAGAGGGAGCAACTCTGCAGCGTCAGGGAGGCTCCAAAAAGGAAGTGACCTTTTGCCCTGGGTTTCTATTACAACTCACTGGAAAATGGTTTACAATGCTGATTTGCACAAATAATACTAAAGGCAAAGGAAAAAGCAAAGAAATCCCAGGCTGACTCAGATATAGATCACTCATGCCTACGAGGAAATCTTGACAGCTTGTGTCGGAAGTTCACTCTTCATGACTCAAATGGGTGCAATACCAGAAAAAGAGAACGTGATTACATCAGTGGTTCCCAGACCCCTAGAATGGGAGGACAACTTTGGAATGACCTTTGCTCTCAGACTTTTTCCTGTAAAAGAAAGTGTGCTTTTAGAAAAGGACCAATGAAATGATTAAGAACAAAAGTCACTAGGAATTCAGCATAAATTGTATATGAATTTCCATTTGGTTCAGTGAAAATTTGCATTTTTAAAATAGTCATTTTAAATATGAAAACTGGTAATAAATATGCCAAAGGTTGTTATGACTTTCAATCTATATGGATTCTTGGGCTTCCTGCAGTAACTTTAAAGTCTCCTGAAGTCCCTGTGCTACACTTTAGGGTCCACTGATCTAGGTTTTAATTAGAAGCACTCTTTGAAGAGATTTCTTTTAAAAATTAACAAGTGAAAAGAATTGTACAATTTTTGTTTAATTAAACCTTTGTTTATTTCATAGACAGTCTCCTTATCCACGTTTTTTTTTAAAATCTCCCCCCCAACAATGTTTTATCCGCATTGCTTTTTAACAATCCACAAAAAACAGCAAAGATCAATTAGCTGATAACATATTACAACTACATAGAGGCCTAATTTGCTCCTGTTTTAAAAGCATATTAGTGCTAGTTGTGCTCATTAATGGGTACGGTTCTATTAATCAGGAACAAATCCGTGACATCTTCTGAATTTTCTTGCCTCTTGCAACAAGGGAAGCACAGATGGTAGATGACACGGGAGGTGAGTCGCTCTGCAGGTCGGCGCTGCCCGAGTGATCTGTTAGGTGTGTGAACGCACAAATCACACAGTGTATTTCCGGAACGTCTGAAAATGTGGGTCACATGTGACCAAGAAGATAATTTCAAAACCTGACTGCTGGATATGCTGATGCAGCCAAAAAGTATCAAGGACTGTGAGTGAGGCTGGAGGTGGGAGCAGAGAAAATTTCTACAATGCATAAAAATGGACCTTTCTCAAAGAAAAGAAGCATTTAAACTCTGCCCAGCTTAAGGGTGTCCAGTTCCTGTCCTTTCTCCTGCTCATGTCTGCATCTTGCTGATCTCTCAGGAAATCAGCTGCTGCTCTGCCTGGTCAAGCCCCTCCTTCCAGAAGAAGTGCTGAGACAGGAATGACTCATTGCCAGGGAGTGCCTTTTAGAACCGGGGGAAAGGGCAGTGCGACAATATGACTCTGAATTTCTTATCGGTGTAGGCTCACCAGTGATGAGATAAAATGGAAAGAACATATCCTGCTGTCATCAAGGCCAGTATCACAATCAACTTTTATGATTTATTAGCATTGTAACCTGGGGCTATTACTGCATGTTTTGAGCCTCCATTTTCTCATCTCTAAAGCAGAGTCACACGGACCGGGCACAATGGCGCACACCTGTAATCCCAGCACATTGTGGAGCCGAGGTGGGAGGATCACCTGAGCCCAGGAGTTCGAGATCAGCCTGGGCAACATAGTGAGGCCTTGTCTCTACGGAAAAAAAAATAGTAACAATAAAAATGAAAAAAATAAAATAAAACAGAGTAATTGCCTCATTACAGGATTGGATGTGGAATAAACATGATCACATGTATGAAGTTACAGGAAGAGCCTTGTGGAGCAGGATTAGAAAGAGCAGAATGAGATTTAATTGAGATGAAATGAAGACCTCTAAACAATTTCTTAGGAAGCTTCCTAAATCTTTGGCATGTGACAGTATAAGCCTCTTTTCATTCCAACTACCCTCAAGCTTCCCTAGTGGTGAAGAACTGTAGAGAAAAGAGCAGCCTTTGAGGGGAACACTGCCTCGGCCCTCACCTTCGTCCAGGGTTTAACCACGCGACACAACTCAGAACCTTGCATTTATTCTCAATTTAAAGCCTTATTCCAGCCTGAGAGGGAGTTCCCTTAGCTTCCTGTTAGTCTTTCCTTTAAAATAGTCTCTTTTTCAAATCCAGCGTACACTGAGGTGTGGGGGAGATAAAAAAAAAAAGTGAGCTTCTTTGACAGGCTCAAGAGGGTAATGTGCATTAAGAGACTGTACAATTCACAGGCCAACCACGAAGGCCGCAGACAGCCTTGAACATGGGAGTTAAAGTGAGGGTTCCAGGGCCACATGGCTCTGATTGCATTTGAGTGCTACCTCCTATTAGCTGTGTGACCTTCGCTGTTGATAAAGACAACTTTATATCTCAGCTTCCTCATCTGACAAGGATAATTATACCATTAACATCATTGGTTTCTCATGACAATTAAATGAAACGACAGATAAAAAGGGCTTAGACCAGACCTCAATTAATAGACGGTGTTAATTTTAGCAATATCTGTATGACTGAAGAGTTCCTCTTATCTAAGTAACAGGTTCAGAGGACCCTGCAGGATTAGCATAGCAACATTGGTGGGGACAGCAGAGATGTGGGATGGCATCTGATTCTCAGGGTTAGTTCGTAGGGTCAGACTCTGCAGCTGCTTTAGAAGAGTGGTGTTGTGTGGCAGATTCGCTCTATGCTTTGGTAGACTTTAAGTACAATTCCAGGAAAGTGATCCCACAGGTGACTGAACAGAAAAACTCATAGACCAACTTAAACTTTTCATGGACCATGGTTTATTCATCAGTTTGCATCTAGACACAAGGGAGAGCAGATGGGGTAAGTTAACAGTTAGGATAGGGTGTGAATGGGGTGGAGGAGTCATGCTCCTGGATCCCAGGCTGTGCAGTGTTTTTGCATGCACAGGCTCTCTCTCAAGGTCACATCCGTCTTTCCTGCAGACAGAGTAGTTAAGGTTTGAGCAAGATGTCCCAGGTTAATAGCACACATTTGTTCTCCTGGAGAGACACAGGGATAAGTAAACCTGGAAGATGGCTGTGGATTGTCCCCAGTCAGCTGAACAGCCATGGGATTTATTGCACTACTGAGGCAGAAGACTCTGGAACCAGAGTGGGCGTCACCAGTTGGTGACCAAGCCAAGGTCTCAGGCATACAGAACGCTTGTGTATATTTAGCGTGTCCTGAGAAAGGACTGAATGTTCTTTGTATATTTGCTGTATCATGGCTCGTCCATATTCAGAGTATTGGATATTTCCCACCCTGATGGCTTATGTTTATTTAGTGTCTTGAGAACACTGGGTGTCTCTTGATCCTCCCATTCTTTTCTACGTATGTTTAATACCCATTATTCCATTCACTAATGACCTTAACAAGCTATGGGTTGCATCCTTCCCACTTGTCTTCTTGTTTCTATAGTAAGTTATTAAATAACGTAAAATGTGTATTGGAGTTTACCTATTGGGTGGCAGGCTTGAGGGACTATTTAGCATGCATCATACCCAGTCTTGATAAACAGCCTCTGAGCATATTTGGAGGTCACACAAAAAGGTCCTGAAGTTAGAATGTCTAACCAGCAACCTATCCAGTAGCCTGTATGCAGCATGTTCTAGGTTTTCTACAAAAGTTTGCTAAATTAATAAATGGTTAATATTTTCAAGCACAAATGAATTATCTTAAATGTTTCTGTACTTATTCATAATTTTCACTCTGGTTTCACATAATATATCTGTTTTAGTTTCCACAACAATACTGAGGTAGTTAGAATATGATTTGCTATCCTTGTTTTACAGATGGAGAGCCCAAGTCCTGAAATGTAACTTTCTTAAAGTTACACACACCAACTCTCAGATACAACAGACTGTGGAATTCAGATTTTCTGTTTCCCAGTGTTTTTTGGGCCATGAGTATTCCTTTCTTTCTCTGTACAATCCTAGACATGTAGCAGAAGCTCTGTCCTCAGCTGGACCAGGAAGATCTCATGATTTCCTAAATGTAAACCATGAACGTTTGGTTGTGAAAAGTTCAGCACTGCTATGAGACTCAGGTAAAGATGAGAGAGCCAGCACCTTGTGTTGCATGATTCTTTTATTTGACTAATTAAAAAATGCACCTATCTTATTATATCATGTACATATGACATTATTGTATTTATCAGTGTCATATCAGTAGTCTCTAAAAGTTTCCAGGAAAATGTGTGATACTGAAGTTTATCTCCAAGAAGAGTGCGAATGTTTGTATTCACAGAGCATTGCAAAATAGGTTTATCAGCCTATTTTTAAGGCACTCAGAAACACAGTGTCATTTCTTTCTTTTTTTTTTTTAGATTAAATTTAATTTAATTTTAAGTTCCCGGATCCATGTGCAGGATGTGCAGGTTTGTTACATAGCTAAACGTATGCCATGGTCGTTTGCTTCACCCATCAACCTATCACCTAGGTATTAAGCCCTGCATGCATTAGCTATTTATTCTGATTCTCTCCCTCACCTACCCAACAGGTCCCAGTGTGTGTTGTTCCCCTCTTTGTGTCCATGTGTTCTCATTTCAGCTCCCACTTATAGGTAAGAACATGCGGTGTTTGGTTCTCTGCTTCTGCATTAGTTTGTTGAGGTTAATGTCTTTGAGCTCCATTCATGTCCCTGCAAAGGACATGATCTTGTTCATTTTTATGGCTGTATAGTATTCCATGGTATATATGTACCACATTTTTTTTATCCATTCTATCATCGATGGGTATTTGGGTCGATTCCATGTCTTTGCTCTTGTGAATAGTGCTGCAACGAACATATGCATGCATGTATCTTTATGGTAGAATGATTTATATTCCTTTGGATATATAACCAGTAATGCAATTGCTAGGTAAAATGGAGTTTCTGATTCTAGGTCTTTCAGGAATCACCACTATTTCTTCTCCAATGGTGGAACTAATTTACATTCCTACCAAAAGTGTAAAAACATTCCTATTTCTTCACAGCTTTGCCAGCGTCTGTTGTTTACTGAGTTTGTAATATCACCATTCTGACTGGTGTGAGATGTTATCTCATTGTGGTTTTGATTTGCATTTCTCTAATGGTCAGTGATATTGAGCTTTTTTCATATGCTTGCTTGCAGCATAAATTTTTTGTTTTGAGAAGACAGTGTCACTTCTTTGCACTTGATATTTGGAAGGTTCTGCAGAATCCTAAGACTCAGGCCAACATTGCCAAATGTGTGTCAGCCATAACTTAGCTTTCCAGAATTCTCCACTGTTTAGATGCTTTGGACATTGGAAGCACTTGGCTGTTCTCAGAGCCAGATTCACATTAAGTAACCCCATGAGAAAATTCATTCACACAGGATATAAATTTGGCCATCCACACCCCAGGAGGCAAGCAAGTTAAACGATACTGTCCCCCAAATGATACAATTATTCCTGCAGATTGAATTTGTAATCTTTGTTCCTCAGAAGAATGAAAAAAATAAAATAAAACAAGTGGAAAAAGAATAAGAAGCAGAAGATAAGAGAGATAAGAGTAGGGTATAAACCAGCTGTTTTCTGTGCCTCCGAGGGCAATACTTAAAAAAAAAAAAATGACCCGGTATCAGTTGCTGGAGCCAGCTGACATGCAGATGACCCTCTCCAGCTCACCCTATGTGGCGCTGACTGCTTCCATTTAGATTTGCTTCCATGGTGGATCCCAGCCATGTCTCAGGATTTGCTTTTCTGCCTTTAAGTTGCCAGCTGTGGTCATTGACTGCAGTCGTGTGAGGAGGCTGCTCTGAATTTAGCTTGCATTTCTCTAATTTTAGACACATTGAAGAGGCCCAGGAAGGGATTTGTAATGGGCTACAACATTCTTTCATTTTTGACCAATGAGTGTCACACAGCTGTGTGTATGTGTTTATGCATCGTGTGTGTGTGTGTGTGTGTGTCTGTGTCTTTGTGTGTGTGTGTCTGTGTCTTTCTCTGTGTGTGTGTGTGTGTGTCTGTGTCTTTGTGTGTGTGTGTGTGTGTCTGTGTCTTTGTGTGTGTGTGTGTCTGTGTCTTTGTGTGTGTGTGTGTGTCTGTGTCTTTGTGTGTGTGTGTGTCTGTGTGTGTGTGTGTCTGTGTGTCTGTGTGTCTGTGTCTTTGTGTGTGTGTGTGTCTGTGTGTGTGTGTGTCTGTGTCTTTCTCTGTGTGTGTGTGTCTGTGTCTTTGTGTGTGTGTCTGTGTCTTTGTGTGTGTGTGTGTCTGTGTCTTTGTGTGTGTGTGTGTGTGTGTCTGTGTCTTTGTGTGTGTGCATGCACATGCAGAAGATAAGAGAGAGAAAAGAAGCAGAGAAAATGCATCTGGGACATTATCTGCCACTTTGCTTGTAGAAACTATAACCTTGGTTCTTTTAAATAAAATTAACAGTGAAATACGAAGTGAAAATAATAATTCATATTAGAAAAATTGCATGTGGACATGCAAAACTTTTTCTCTATGAGATTGAATGTAACTTGAAATAGATACTCAACAAATCATAACGAATTAATAAAATCATGGGACACTACCCCGTATTGTCTCTTTTGGAA
Source organism: Theropithecus gelada (assembly GCF_003255815.1). Classification (NCBI taxonomy): domain Eukaryota; kingdom Metazoa; phylum Chordata; class Mammalia; order Primates; family Cercopithecidae; genus Theropithecus; species Theropithecus gelada. The sequence continues at coordinate 44,836,472 of NC_037685.1, read as the reverse complement.
ATACACATTCTCTTATTTGTTCAAATATTTTAGCTTAAGAAAAGGATGGCATAAACACCAAGGTTAATTACCACAAGTGCACACGTGCTGTTCATATAGATTTCCTTCAATATATAATCGATAATAACCTTCTATTGTAACATACCATGGGATCTGTTTAGAAATTGCTTTTGTTTTTAAAGATTTTTCTTCTTAATATGAAAACCAGCATGTACCCATTTTAAGATTACTTCAATACTTTTAAGAGTTAAGACTCATTTTTGTTTTTTCCTCTTTGCAAATAGTGAGATATAATGTGATGGGCTGTTTATGCTAAGGGTGATTCTGATGTCAATTGTGACATGTGGGTTCCAATGACCCTTGAGAATTAGTCTAAATTTCATCTCTGATTTTTTTTCTTTTTTTTTTTTTTCCTGAGACATAGTCTTGCTCTGTCACCCAGACTGGGGTGCAGTGGTGGGATCTCGGCTCACTGCAAGCTCCGCCTCCCGGGTTCACGCCATTCTCCTGCCTCAGCCTCCCTAGTAGCTGGGACTACAGGCGCCCGCCACCATGCCTAGCTAACTTTTTTGTATTTTTTTTAGTAGACACAGGATTTCAACATGTTGGCCAGGATGGTCTCGATCTCCTGACCTTGTGATCTTCCCACCTTGGCATCCCAAAGTGTTCATCTCTGATTTTTGAAGTTTCCTATGTTTTGGACAGATAATAGGTCATACAGATGTAGTATCATTTTTCAAAGTCATGAGTATTAGAAAACAAGTATGATTATTACATCTTCTCTACATAGGGAATAAAAAAGAGTAATTTGTTAGTGAATCAGATATCTGTACACGGGTTGTTAAGACAGACAAGGCTTTCAAGGAAACCCCTCCCACTGTTAGGGAAATTAGAGGGGGAAAACCTGGGCGATAATGTCTCTGTAGGCTTCCAATTAAGTCAAATGATCTCAAGGTAAAAGCTTTTCGGACAAATGTTGACGGCAAATATTGATTTATTATCATCTATTAGCAAACTATTATCACCTGAGATGTTAATATACTTATAGTTTTCTGTGGCAGCTGTATTAATTGGGTACCTTAATTATTAGGTAACACTCTCTATATGACCAGATAAGCAAGCAGAGATAAGCTTAGGGCAGAACTAGATTTTTGTGGAATTTACTTGTCACCTGCTAGAGTGGCATCTTGAAACTACTGATTGCTCAGTTGATTTTAATGCTTCTCTTCAATTAAAGTAGAATCATTAAGTGCTTTGGGCTTTTATTTTTACTTTTTCCGCTATGTGATTTACTTGGTGATACTTGGACTGTTTAGAATGAGACCGCCAATCACTTTTGGGGAGATGTGTATATATAATTTTTTTTCTGAAGTGCTCCAAGCACCTTGTATTTTCTGCCAAGCTATCCCCGTGCCTCAATGCAGAAAACTTGCCAAGATTAATGAGCTATTCCAAGTAGATATACGGTAAGCCACGAATGAGGACTGAAAGCAATAAACATTAACAAGGGCTCATTAAAATCTGGTTTTCAAATGAGTGCTCCAAACTTTTCTTTATCAAATAAAAGTATCGTCACTTATGAAAATTGAATGTCGCTTGTTGAACATTCAAATCTTAATTCAAGCTGTAGTATAATATATTCTACATACCTGATGTTTCATTTGTAAGATGAATGGCAATAGGTCTTCCAGCAGCTTTCCAAACCTATACATTCTATTTTTTAAAAGCCATCAGCGTTTTAAAAATCAGTCTTGCTTTTCAAATTAAGCAGCCGTTAAAGAGATTATTTATTAAATTAAAAGGGTTTGAAATGGATGATCCAGTATTTATTCCTCCTTTCCATTATCAGAATTCCAGGCAATCCGGCTGAGCTTGGTGGCTCACGCCTGTAATCCCAGCACTTCGGGAGGCCAAGGTGGGCAGACCACTTCAGGTCAGGAGTTTGGGACAAGCCTGGCCCACATGGCGAAACCAGGTCTCTACAAAAAATACAAAAATTAGCTGGGTGTGGTGGCAGGCACCTGTAGTCCCAATATTCTCCGGAGACAGGAGACTATTGCTTGATCCTGGGAAGTGGAGGTTGCAGGGAGCTGAGGTTATGCCACTGCATTCCACCCTGAGGGACAGAGTGAGACTCTGTCTCAAAAAAAAAAAAAAAAAGAAAAAAGAAAAGAATTCCAGGCAATCTTTAACCTGCTGCCTCTTCCTTCACGAGTTAACCTTCTAAACCATTTGCAGACATCATTTACAAACTCTTGGATGCCAGTTTACCTGATTTATCTTCACTTTCTAGAACACTGTGCCCACTTTATGTTCTTCTGGACCTCCTAGCTATTCTAACCCTTTCTGGTCATTCTATCATCCCCAACTCTCACAGCACAGCTAATCAGTGGTGATTGAAAGTTATTTTTGTTTGTTTGCTTTGTGTTGTCGAGGGGTGGTTGCCTAAAAGATTTGGCCCTCGTGAAATTGCCATTAGTCTACTCAAGCACCCAAAATAAATGTGTGGTTTTGTTAAAAACACTAAATTTACCAAGAGAAGTCTCTTAATTACCACTATCCCCTTCCCTCCCCAAGATTATTTCTGCTGCTAACTTCCTTCTAGATAGAAATTTGATAGGAGATGCTAAACTAGACCATTTCTTTACTTACTAAATATTGTGCTGTTGCCATGCTTTCCAGACTTTTCCTATCAAAGCAGTTCCTAAGTCATAATCTTCCCTGTCTGTTTCCTCCAGCAAGAATCTTACCCCACTGATTATGTTCCCTCAATTAGACAGTTATCCAATCAACATCTCAAACCAAGCGCTGCTTTGTCTATCTGTTCTAAACTTAAAAAAAGTACTGGGACATAAGAAGGTTATTAAAAGAGGCTATTAACATTTCAACCGGAAGAAAACTGTGGTATCAGTTAGCTCATCCTATTATTTTTGTCTTTTCCTTGGGAAAGATTTTGATGAAGCTTTCACAGAGACACAGATGAGTAACAAGAAACTCATTCAAGGCTGAAATTAGTCTGATGCAGCTATGGACTGAATTGTGTCCCTAAATTTTATGTCTTGAAACCTTAACCCCTAAGGTGATGGTATTTGGAGATGGGGCCTTTGGGAGGTGGTTTGGTCAGGAGGGTGAAGCCCTCAGGATGAAATTAGTGCCCTTATGGGAAGAGACCGGAGTGAGATGATCTCTCTTTTCAGTGTGTAAGGATCTGGCAAGAAGACAGCTTTCTGCAAACCAGGAAGAAAGCTCTCACCACAAATGGAATCCACCTGCAACTTGTCTTGGACTTCCTCCCCTCCAGAACTGTGAGAAATAAATTTCTATTGTTTAAGCCAGTCAGTCTGTGGTATTTTGTCACAGCAGCCCAAAGTAATATATAAGGATACTATAAAGTTTTCGTTTCAATCTTCTTAAACCAACTGGGTGAAGTGTCCTTTTGAAAGACATCTATCTTTCTCTGGTCTGCCTTGTTCTACGAAGGTGAAGAACACTAAATTCTTAAGGTGTTATGAATCTCACACATCTTAATAGGAATTTGACCCATTTATTCCTATTATTCCTCTGACATCTCTTATTTCTTTGACAATCTTTGGAAATTAGTGCTTTGAAGAAATGCACATTTTGGTAGGGTTGGTTTGAGAAAGAAATAATTGCATATGCAATGAGGTGTCTTCTGGAATATTTTTCCTTCAGTCTATTAATTTATCTAAAAACCTAAGTTGAAAATAGAAGGTGCTATGTATCCACATGTTCCAAGTTTAGAAAGCTCCTTGTAATTAGAACTCGCTACCTCCTTTTAAGGCTCAAAGAGAAGTTCCAGAGCTAATCTTTCCACTGCACAGTCACCATCACCACTAGCCCCATCATCATAATCACTGTCTCCTGGCAAATTCAAATGGAGGAATGGGAGATGGAAGTAGATTTGGAGGGAGTGCAAAGTTCATGAAGAGAGAGCCTCTCTCCTCTTCTGTGGGGGAGGAGTTGGGTGTTTCCTCTTCCCACATTTAGAAAAGGAAGAACCTGAGGGAATCACCAGTAATGTCGTGGGGAACCAAACTGCCTTTTCCCCTCACTAAACCAGAACTAACCATTGTCTCTCAAGAGAATTGGTCAGGCACCAGCCCGGCTCACTGCTTAATATTTTTAAGGGAATAGAAAGACCAGAGGAGAACACTGGTGACGCCAAGAGGAGGGAAATCGGTAAAGAAGCCAGCACTCCAAGACACCTGCTTTTCCTATTGTCAAGTAGGTGTGGTAGGATATGACTGAGCTTAATCTGTACCATGGATACCTCCAAAAACTAGCAAAAGACTTCAGACTGGTTTACCTGTGGTGGGAACTAGGAAAGGAGAGATAAGTGCACAAAGATCATTTCCCATTTCAAGAAAATGTGCGTTACTGAGGTTTCTGTGGGACTTCCTGCAGAAACCACATCTGAGCTCCAAGAGTGCCTGCATTGTGACACATGCCGTGCAGACATTGACGATGACTTTTAAAAGAAGTAGGAATATAGAGGATCAGATCTTGGCCCAGTAAATGAAGGCCATAGTTAAAAAAATACATATTTCCATTTCTGTCCTCCTCAACGAATAAGATAAAAAGAACCAAGTGTTAAATACTAAAATAAAACCATACAAATAACCCAAATTGACTGAAAGTATGCACTCCAGCCAGATGCCATTAAGGGAAGCACCTCAAAGAGAACAATAGAAGCTCGATGTAGCGTCATAGGGGACGTTTATGAGAAAAACCAAACCATTTATTCATGCCAATGAATTTAAACCTATTATATCCTAAACTTACATTAATTTTTGTACCATTGAGCATTGACCTGGCTCCTATGGGATACTGTAGTAGACACCGTGTATCTGTGAATCTCACTTCTGGAGCAACTGTCAATTCCTTATGATCTATCTGCACTCTGTAGCATGTAGCTATCCCAGCACATCTATTTTGGAGTGACCATAGTTTAAAAATACATCCAAAATAATTTCACTTATGCAAAAATGAAAATTACAGAGCCAAGGTTAGGGCTCAGGATATCATCAAATGTGACTTGAGATTTTGCGAAAGTGAAAATGGAGCTGCTTATGCTAGTATAGAGATAAGAGCCTGAAAGGTAACAAGTTGACTTCAAAGCTCAAGATGTAGAATAAAGACTGAGGGCTGTTTGCAGTAGTGCTAGCAATGTGTGTCAATGCCTATGTTGTATTGGTCAGTGTCCAGCAGACAGAAGAGGCTACTATCCTTGCTGAACCCAACTAGTTTGTCCAGGCCACATATATTTGAATAGTCCCTCCCTGAGTACTTACATGTTAGTTCTATGTAAATATTATTCATATAGTAGTTGTTGTATGTTGCCCATAGACACTGCAATCAAAAAATATAAATAGGTAGTTACAAAGATAATTAATACACATCGATATTAAGTGAAAAATATGATTTAGCATTAAAATTATTATAGATTTAACTCCACTAGTTTTAGAAATTTACACTAGAGACTGAATTCTATACTGAAAGGAAGGAGAATTCAAGCTCAGTTTTTATCTAGTGGTTTTAATTTGTAACTGATTTTCCATTCGTAATTGCATAATTTTTTATAAGCAAAGAAACAGTAAACAATATAAATAGCATGTTGATATTTATTAGTCTAATTAGTTGCATTTTCAAGATCCATTTAATATTCAATATTAAAGATTCCATGATCCTCTAAGGAAGAAATATCATCACCTATCATAAAATTAAGCAGAGCTTTACAAGATGACATGGCTTTTATTTTTTATGTTTTAATATGCATGATGCATATTAGGTATTAAGTGGATTTGAATATAAGTGATTTTTAGGTCCTGTATCTTGTGAGATAAGAAACAATCACCATCGTTTTCACAGAGAACATCTGAATTAACTGTTTTTGTGTCTCAGGATGAGGAAATGCTTTGGGTCACGGGCACTCTTCCCTCCCGCACTGCCTCTGTCTGAGAGGCATACACGCCATTTGACTGCAGTGTATTACGCACTGTTCTCCACAGGCCTGAATGGAAGGTCACTTTGACCTGCTGCACATTTTTACTTAAGAACTGCTTTTGACAATAAGCCACTAGCGTACTTGTTTCTGGACTGACTTGAGTTTTTGGCACAATATGAAAAGCATTTGGAAAGTGTAAGTAAAAGCCTTCCGTTTCAGAAGAAATAATGGCCCCATTTGCCATGGAAACCAGAGGACTTTATGAAAATGCACTCAACTGTTTTCTGTAGTGAGCCTAAAATTATTCTAAAAATAAATCGTATTCCTGGCATCTGCTAGCCAATGCACAAAGATTGCATCTCATAAGGTTTTCCCTCTTAGAGAAAAATGCCATGCCACTTGAATATTTCATTTTTCTTATTATTCAGAATGTACGGGACAATATATGTGCTACACGGTAGGGCCTCAATAATCAGTTTTTACTTAAATTAAATGTCTTTTGAGAGTCGGCAGATGATAATTTGAGTGCTGCCTCTGAACATAGACCATAGTTGAGGAAACCAAATATAGGGTTTTTATTCAAAATTAGAGCGAGTCATATTTAAACATTTGTTTTCTTTTCTATACATAACTTTATGTCAGGGGAAACTAACAAAACAGAATGTTCAATGATAATGAAAATTTTAACAGACAAATATGGGTGAATAAAAGCAAGGAGCCAAAGTCTCTGACCAGGAGTTCCATGTTATAGACCCAGCTCCAGTGTTCACGAGAGCAGACTGGGACCAAGGGTGTGAAGCTATGAACCTGCTCAGCTGTAGGTACCCAGGGCCATTGCATGGGGATCTATTATTTAATTAAACTCTAAAGACGCCTCATGGCAGGAGGAAAAATGTTATTTGTTACCGGGAAGGCCAAGAGGATAGGCTGAATGTGTGACAGAACAGAGCAAATAAAATTCCTAAAGTGAGATGTGGCAAGAGGCAAAGTATAATCCAAGCAGATGAGATTCATGTTCATATCCACGTGTCCTCACTGGCTTAAGAATATAGTAATAGACTCATACTGGACAGATTAGGCCATTGGTTAACAGGAATATGTATTAATTCAGTTTTCATTCAGTAAATTTTTACGGCATGCCTCCATGTTCCAGGTACCAGGATGGCTGTTAGGAATGAAGCAATGAACTGAGCCCAAGCCTCAAATATTTCATGCTCTTCGGTGGCACAGGTGCCTAAACACTCTGCAAATATTATTCCACGGGGAGAGGAAATGGCTTCCTAAACTCTCATTGGAGATATTGCCAATACATTTTAAGGAGGAGGAAGGGATAGAAATTTGGTTCATCATCACAGGGCCATAGTATATAACTTATTGTTTGTACCAGGATGCTTTTCAGGGTGAGTCAGATCGGTGTCTGTTTAATAAATGCCCTGGGTCACAGAGTGAACCGAGACTCCGTGGTAGATCAGTACACACAGGTACTCTTCATACATACTCGATTATTTCTTGGAAACGATCTGAACAGTTTATTTTCTGTTTAACTTGCTGTCACTATGTTGCTAGGGATCCTTACAGCCCTTTATTTTACAATTTGATGGGCAGTGAATAAGTTTCTACAATAACATTCAGTTAGGGGCCCGTCGGGACACTTGCTCACCCTCTCTGGATGTAGATGGCAGAGGTTCGGCCTGGCAGGCAGACTTGTGTTTCGCCAGTAGGACTCTGCCTTGGTGAACATTTTTATAAAGAGTTAGGTGAAGTGATGAAGACCTGATGATGATAGGTGTCAGTAACCCAGGGCTGGTAGGGTAATGAATCCCCTGGCTCCATGAAGTTTTTAATAAGCAAGAGCAATAGGTCAGGTTTTAAAAGACGGTGTATTATGGGCATATGCACAAGATAGAGCACTTAAATTTTAACAAAAATAAATCTACTACATAAATATGAGAAGGAATAAATATGGCTTAGCAGCAGTATTTGTCAAAGAACAAATACATTTTAGCTATTAATTCCAGCTCTATGGTGTAATATAAAACTTTGGCAGAGACTTGATAGAAAGGATTCATGCTTTAGTTGGATAATTGGGCAAGAATGTGCCTTCCAGCCCTGAGATTCTGTAGTCTTGGAACTGTGATAGCACAGCCTGTATCTTATTCACATCTGTCCCCTAGCTATAGATGGCATTAAACATATGTGCTGTATAAATCAATAGATGCATTATAAACGACAAGAGCTTAAACAATGACGTTGACAGATTTTGTAGAAGTCTGCATCTTCGTTCACTGGTGTCCCATCTCCCTCCTTACCTGACATCTTCATATCCGGTCTCCCACCTCATTGCCAGTTCTCATTTCTTCCTCTATAAACACAGAAGATTGAGAATCAGCCTATGGAACCAAGAAGGACTCATCATTTTGGGAAGGCAGGTCTTGTAAATCAGTAATATAATCCTTTTTTTCTCTTGATGCCAGTGCATTACTTACATAAGATTAATCAAACACATCCAGAAGATAACCAGCAACTTCACCTCACAGCTATTGAACAGACTGGTTTGAGCAAGACTTCCCTGAAAAATCTTGTTATCCACACCCATATTTACTCTTGTTTCTCCTGGAGGCAGAATGTTGCTCTCAGATACAGGCTGGTTGTTTATCCTGCATTTATTCACATCTAGGAAAAGAAACAGTATGTCTATGTTGCCCATCCTATTCACTCATAAAATTTAGAAAGGCTGTTTTATCTCCTTTCGCCTATATTAAATTCTCTTCAGTTAGCCAGTAGGTTGAGGAAAGTGCAGATGTCCAGGGTTTAAATTGCCTTGCTGCCTGGTCACACTGCTGATATCCACAGAGTAATTACCCACTGGCCATTGCATTTCACACCGTGCCCAGCTGGACTTGCCTAGCAGCAATGGCCTCCTCTTTGTTGATAGTTATTTAAAGATGTGGTATCATCAGTCTATTTGTCAAAGTGACCTAAAATTTTATTCTATGAGTAACACTGGAAGTGATCTTTAGTCCATAAATTAGTGACCCTGAACTGCACAGATAGAACTCATGTTATAGATATTCTTCATGCAAAGTTAAAAACTGCTCTGGTAGACACTGCAGCAAAGAAAACTTCTGTTAAGCCATTCCCCAAGGTTTCCATTATTTCGTGTAAATTGCCTTTTTTTTTTTTTTTTTTTTTTTTTTGAGACAGAGTATGGCTCTGTTGCCCTGGCTAGAGTGCAGTGGCATGAGCTTGGTTCACTGTAACCTCTGCCTTCCAGGTTCAAGTGATCCTCCTGCCTCAGACTTTCCAGTAGCTGTACTTTCCAGCCCTGAGATTCTAGTCTGAGAACTGTGACAGCACAAACCGTGTCTTGTTTACTTCAGGTGCACACCATCATGCTTGGCTAATTGTTGTATCTTTTATAAAGTTGGGTTTTTGCTATGTTGCCCAGGCTGGTCTCAAACTCCTAAGCTCAAGCAATCTGCCCACTGGCCTTCCAAAGTGCTGGGTTTACAAGCATGAGCCACTGTGCCTGGCCTGCTTTTTTAGTACGTATTTTTTTTTTTTTTAGGCAGGTCTTTTGTGAAGGAATGATACAGTTTCATCACTACATAAACAATCCTTATCTAAAAAGCCACATATTTTAAAACCAATTTTAAACCCTCCAACTTTACAACTGTGGTAACTGTGTGTGTGTATGCATGTACACGCTTGTGTGTGCACTGTTCTGACTAGACATCACAATCCTCTGTCTATCCAGTTCTTCCGGAGAGCATACATTCATTTTACAGAAGTATATTTAGACAACAGGAGAGAGCCATGATGAAGCTGAGCTCTAAAATATCCCATTCTTGCTAATGATGGGAAGCTCATCTCATCATTTGCTGAAGTAACAAATTAGGATACAGGTTATGGCAAACTAATGAATGTGCTACTCCCCAAACAAATCTGTTTGTCCAATGGCGAGTAAACCTATTGGACATGAATGACATGTTAATAAAGAAAAATTTAGCAAGATGTTGATCAGTTCTAAGCATGTATTAATCTTTGGAGGTTGGAAAAATGCATATTGGCACTTCTTGTACATCCAAATACTCAGTATCACTCAAGAAAGAGACAGCTGTAATTTTGGTAAATTAGGACTCTTTTAGAAATAAAATAGATATAGGCATTTTATTGGATTGAAAACTGAATGTAGGTTTCTGGCAGCTAGGTCACCACCAGGTGGGGATATGATAGGAGGAATTCAAGCACAGTACACAGTAGTTGCTCAATAATTGCTTGCAAAAATTGTTTAATGTGTCCTAATTTACTGGTATTTTCTATAGCTCTTCTTTTTAACCACTCTCCCTTGAAATATACAACAAACATAAACAATTACAAGACTAGAATAATGTCTCTCTTCAGAGGAAACAGAAACACATATTTAACACACTCAGGCAATAGCCAACTAAACCACACATTATACACATTTAAATTTAAATACACAGAAGGTTTAAAGCAAAAAACTTGGTACTAAATTTCCTTTGAAGACAAGAGGATTCTCAGATACTGTGAAACCCTGTTTAGATGGAAGGCAGCTCTGTGACTTTGGGCAAATTACTTAATTGCTCTACACTTATTTCCTGCTCTTAAAATAGGACAAATGATAGACTGATGGTTATTGTGAAGATTGATTGAGATAATATAAGTAAGGTGCTTTGAACAGTGGCAAATAACAGCATTATATGCATGTTTCTGTTACTGATCTTAATATTTGGTAAAATATGGAGATTTCGAATGTTTTCTGTTGCCACTATCTGTACTAAGATTGTGGTAATAGTTCATGACTGTGAGAAAATAATAGCAGAATTGTACTGAATAATATTTTAAATGTGACTTCAGTATCATCAAAAATGTAATTTTCTCAACTGGAAGATGTTATGGCTAAGTGATTTCACCTGTCGTGTCAAGACTTGTGTGAGAAAATTGATGGTCATCTTAAATGTTATTTCACTGACTTGATATTGTGACCTTTTCTTTTTTAATATAAAAGGTTAGTTGGCAAATATCAAGTATTTTATAAAAATATTATAATGCTAGTATAAATTGAAAAAGTTTTTTGCTCCTAAACAAAGTGGTCAGAAGATGCTGGATTTCACAATTGCCATTTCATTTATTGTTCCTTTTGTTTTGTTTTGTTTTACCCCCCTGGGATCAGTTCTTACTTCATTACCATTTAATACTGTCTGAGGGTGGTATTATATTTCTACAATTTTTTTTTTTTTGCCCAATGTGACTTACTAGAAATTGAAGGGGCTTTATATGACCCTAAGGTGGTTAACATTTAAGTAAGTCGTGTTAATTTTATTCACAACTCTAAGTCAATAGACTTTTCCTGAAGTTAACTCCATTCTTCTACCTTGAAGAAGAAGATGCATGTAATGATTATTATTTCTATTACTCCATACATTTCCTAGTTCTTTTATGAGGGATAATGGGCTTATGACATTGTTTTCAATGGTATACATTTGTGAATATGTTTGTTGCTAGATAAGTGAAGAAAAAATTGTGCTTGCCACAGGAAGTATGTTCCAGTGAATGCCTACTTATTTTATAGGGACATTTTTGAAGGATTTGCCAAAATTTCCTGGGCACCAAGCTCCAGGTAGTGCAGTGAAGCAGTTAAATAAGAAATAAAAGACCTTAAACTCTGTACAATAACTTGCAACTAGGTGGACTATGTTGCCTCAAGGGCAACCAATTCTAAGGAAGAGATTAAGGGAAAAGTCAAGCATTTTCTTTCAGACTTGTGCATTTTCAAGAAATTAAGAGGATATTGTCAAAATCTTCTTTTTAAAATAGGTTTTGAAAACCAAGCTTATTTTCATGATTTAAAATGTCTACACAAAATGAATTAGTATAATTTATATTGTGATACAGTTGTTTGAGAAATATTTCTAATTCTGTTTCAACTTTATTTCTCCAAGGGTATAATATAAAAATTACTTCTGTTATTATTCTCTACCAGTAGGGAAAAAATTAAAACATTAGATCCATTGAGAAAGACATGTAATAAATAATTAAGATTAGTAATAATATCTATCGGGGTGATTATGACCAGTTGAATCATCTCTTTCCTGTGAATTATTTAGCTAACAAATTAACTCTCTCAAATTTTTAAAACGTAAAGTCATATTTTACTGCCCATTGTACTGTGCATCGAATTTAGATTTTTGTTTTTTCAATTTATTTGCTACCATAAATATGAAAGAGAGGAGAGTCTTTTTTACATAAATGCCTTGCATCACCGTCCAGTCCCCTCAGTGGAGGGGGGAAAAGAAAAGCATCTTTCAAACTAAAATAGTTTTGTTTGACACTGAGCACCAACTAGTCATACTAATAAATACCCATGTCATGCAGATGGTTGGGCAAATAAGAGATATCTAAAAATATGCACTGGTCTTGGAAAACATGGCACAAGTAAGGATATCATATCATATGATGTCTGTTTATTTTATATCGATTTCTTTTGAATGGGTAGTTGGGCACTCCATTTCTAAAGAGAATAGACAAATAAAATGACCTTTGGCATTAAAAAACCAGGCTTAATTCAGTAGTTTGTTTTCTTTTTGGCAATAGTTAGTTTTAGGAGGTACATAGCTACATGGTGTTCTAGTAATTGTCTCTTTTGCATGAACAAGATGGGAAATCACCCTTGGTAGTTATTTCCCCAATGGAACTTTTCAAAGGTGAGCTGGGTATATTATCTTGTAATTTCTGATTGCTGGTTACTAGGGCCACAGATTAGGAATTAAAGATAAAATTTAATTATTTCAACCCAAGCAGTTTCATATATGAGAAGGAAGGTGGTGTGAGCATGCAAGGGGACAACGTTTTGCTTCAGCCCAAGACACACTGAGGCTTGGCACCATTTGAGAGATGCCAGGCACAATTCAGAAGAAAGGAGAACTAAAATAAGCCAGAATGGATATATAATATCTCAATCCCTGGAGGACTGGGGATCAATTAGAAAACAGTCCCTTAGTGTAAAATTGCTAAATATTTAGGCCCTAAACTCTTTTTTTTCCATTTATTTATCTTTTATTATTATTATTATTTTTTACTTTTAAGTTCAGAAGTACATGTGCAGGATGTGCAAGTTTGTTACACAGGTAAATATGTGTAATGGGGATTTATAGTACAGATTATTTCATCACCCAGATATTAAGCCTAGTGCTTATTAGTTATTTTGCCTGATCCTCTCCCTCCTCCCACCCTTTGCCCTCCAATAGGCCCCAGTGTGTGTTGTTCCCCACCATGCGCCCATGTATTCTCATCATTTAGCTTCCACTTACAAGTGAGAACCTGTGGTATTTTGTTTTCTGTGTCTGCATTAGTTTGCTAAGGATAATGGCCTCCAGTTCCATCAATGTCCCTGCGAAGAAACTGACCTCGTTCTTTTTTATGTCTGCATAGTATGTCATGGCATATATGTACTACATTTACTTTATCTAGTCTGTCATTGATAGGCATTTTGGTTGATTCCATGTCTTTGCTATTGGGAATAGTGCTGCAATGAGCATGCATGTTCATGTGTCTTCATACTAGAATGATATATATTTTTTTGAGTATATACACAGTAATGAGATTGCTACATTGAATGGTATTTCCGTTTTTAGGTCTTTGAAGAATTGCCACACTGTCTTCCACAATGGCTGAACGAATTTACACTCCCACCAACAGTGTATAAGTGTTTCTTTTTCTCCACAAACTCACCAGCATCTGTTAGTTTTTGACTTTTTAATAATAGCCATTCTGACTGGTGTGAGATGGTATCTCATTGTGGTTTTGATTGTATTTCTCTAATGATCAGTGATGTTGAACTTTTTTCATATGATTTTTGGCCACACATATGTCTTCTTTTGAGAAGTGCCTGTTCATGTCCTTTGCCCACTTTTTAATACATCTTTTTTTTTTTTTTTTTGGTGGGGGGAGGTTTCTCTTAAATTTGTTTAAGTTCATAATAGATGTTGGATATTAGACCTTTGCCAGATGCATAGTTTGCAGAAATTTTTTTCCCATTCTGTAGGTTGTCTGTTTCCTCTGGTGACAGCTTTTTTTTTTTTTTTTTTTTTTTTTTTTTTTTTGCTGTAGAGAGTGCTATTAAACTACCGTTGACATTATTCATGGAACTAGAAAAAGCCACTTTAAATTTCATATGAAACCAAAAAAGAGCCTGAACAGCCAAGGCAATCCTAGGCAAAAAGAACAAAGCTAGAGGCATCACACTACCTAACTTCAAACTGTACTACAGAGGTACATCAACCAAAACAGCATGGCACTGGCATAAGAACAGACACATAGACCAATGGAACAAAATAGAGAACCCAGAAATAGGATCACACATCTGCAACTATCTAATCTTCAAAAAACCTGACAAAAACAATTGATGAGGAAAGGATTCCTTATTAAATAAATGGTGCTGTGATAACTGGCTAGCCTTATGCAGGAAATTGAAACTGGGTTCTTTCCTTGAACCATATACAAAAATCAACTTACGATGGATTAAAGGCTTAAATGTAAAACCCCAAATTATAAAAACTCTAGAAGAAAACCTAGACAGTACCATTTTGGACATAGGCATGTGCGAAGATTTTATGACGAAAATGTCAAAAGCAATTGCAAAAAAGCAAAAATTGACAAATGGGATCCAATCAACTTTTGCATTTTTAAAATTGTCACATCATAATTGTATTTTGGGGGCACATGTAATATTTTGATACAGGGATACAATGTGTAACTGTCAAGTCAGTCAGAATAATTGGTATTTACATCACCGCAAACGTTTATATTTTCTTTGTGTTGGGAACATTACTGTTCTTTTTTTCTAGCCATTTTGAAATATGCAATATTGTTAATAATAATTTCCCTTTCATACTATCAGATATTAGAACTTATTATTTCTAACCCACTGTAGTTTTATACCCTTTAATCAACTTCTCTTCATCCCATTTTCCCCTGTTCCTTTTCAGCCTCTGGTAACCACCATGCAAGTCTCTAACTCCATGAAATTTACTTTTTAAACTCCCACATATGTGTGAGAGCATGCAATATTTGTCTTTCTGTGCCTGGATTGTTTCATCCATGTTCAATTTGTCCTCTAGTTCCATTCATGTGGCGGCAAATGAAAGGATTTCATTTTTTATGGTTGAATAATACCCCATTTGCATATACAACACATTTTCTTTATCCATTCATCTGTTGATGGACACTTAGGATCATCCCATCTCTTGGCTTGGTTTATTGCAACACTATTTGTTATTGTGAGTAGTGTTGCAATAAACACAGAAGTGGAGTATCTCTTCAATATACAGGTTTTCTTTCTTTTGGATAGACACCTAGCAGTCGGATTGCTCGATCGTGTGGTAGTTCTAGCTTTAGTTTTTTGAGGAGTAGGTCATTTCAAAGATGGCTCATGTGGCTGTGAGATCAAGAACTCTTAATGCTGTTACCAAAGTTTGCAATAGGATGTGAGAGCACTCAGTAGTGCTATGTTTCTCTGGGGAGATATTAATTAAAAAAAAACACACACAGAAAAAAGATGCCTAAACTTTTAAAAAATTTATTGATAATGAAGATTTGCAACTTGGAAACTGGGTTATGAGAAAACAGTATTTCAAAGTTTTATAAGGGAAGTTTATATAAATGTCTAAGTTAGACAGAAAATAATTTCAGGGAAATATTTTCTACATTAAATAGCAAAATAATGTAGCTCTTGAATTTCTTCAACATTACTTTAATTTAAACTATGCAAACCCGAAATTGTTCTAATTAAAGCCTGTCATTAACTTTGAAATCTCAACTTGGCATAACAAATCTGGCATAAAGTGATATTAAACATTTTTACCCAGTCATAAATTTTCAAATTACTTTATTAGATGTTTTTCACAAAAAAACAAAAATGAGCTAAGGCAATAGATGAAGCAATCTATATGATTTTGGTTAAGTATATTATGCAATTGCAAAGGGCAATTTGTGTCATTTATTTTTCAATTAAGAAAGGACGTAAAATGTTTTTGTAGTTTCCAGGTGCAGAAAGGATTCTAGAATCTCTGCACTTGGTGGAGGAAGAGGCATTGGAAATGCATGAGGTGGGGAAGGTTGTGAAAATAAGTGCTGACATGGAGTGGAGGGGCTCGAGCGTAAGGCCTGTCTGCCTGTTGTCTTTGGGCTTTTCAGCACACTTAGACCCGATACTAACTTCCTCAACTTGGACCTCTGTCTTCAGCATTTTTTATTGGTAAATGTTTACTGAATATCTCCAAATACAAGATCCTTTCAGAAACATAGAAGTAACTAAGTTGTGTTATGTTACCCAGGTGGCATACAGTATAGTTGAGGTGAAAAGACATACATACATGAAAATCACAACACTTTGGGAGGCCAAGACAGGTGGATCACCCGAGGTCAGGAGTTCAAGGCCAGCCTGATCAACATGGTGAAACACCATCTCTACTAAAAATACAAAAATTAGCTGGGCACGGTGGTGGGTGCCTGTAATCTCAGCTACTCAGGAGGCCGAGGCAGGAGAATCGCTTGAACCTGGGAGGCAGAGGTTGCAGCAAGCCAAGATCAGGCCATTGCACTCCAGCCTGGGTGCCAGAGTAATACTCCACCTCAACAACAACAAAATACTAAAACAATATAGCATGTACATGCATAATTAAGACTACAAAAGCAATATGATTATTGCTATCAGGGAAGTCAACATTATGCGTACAGTCTTGTCATATCTGTTTGGTCACATGACAGAGTCTTGGGCCTGGAACATTTTCTTATCAAGAGTCATAAAGCTCTCCAATCTGGGTTCATCGTCTTGTTTGGGAATATCTTTCTCTATTTTGGGCTCAATATGTATCCCTTTCTTCTGCCTAAATGCATGCCTTGATGGCCCTCTGGGATGCTTCTAGCTTGCTGTATTTCAGACCCCAGGGGAAAAGACGGGGATCCTTCCACAGCAGCAGTAAGTGAAATGCATGGTTAGCTCCACAGTGAATCCACTGGCCATGGAGGACCAAGGCCAAGGAGCTGGATCTTAACACACTCTCTTCTCTTGGTGTAAGTAAACACCATACAACTTGAAATGTATTGTGTTGTCTGTTCTCACCTTGAATCACGCAATGATCTCTCCCGAGGGTGGCATTTATCTGCCTTTTAACCTGTTCACACTCATGTCATATTCTATCCTGCAGACCCACTACCCAGTGAGCAATGAAATAACTAGAGTCAAGTAATAGAAAGGATAATGTTCGGCCCCAGTGGTCTAGAAGATTCACTGGCGAAGTAGGCTTTGAGCAGAGATGAGAACAAGTTGGATTTTGATAAATAGCAAAGGACTCAGAGGCCCCTCCCGTTATGTGATCTCATACAGAAACATACAGAGAGTGGCAAATCAAATGGTGTGCTCAGAGGCTGGAGCAAAAGCTTGTCTGGAGTAGGGAATTTCTACAGCATATCAGTGGGTCAAAAGGTTGGAAAAGTAGAACAGAACTGAGATGATGACATTATAGTCATCTTGAAATTAGTCCTCTAGATGAAGAAATAACAATAGAGAAAATACATCGGGGAATCATTTTCAGAAAACAGGTGCCCAGTGATCACTTAAGAATTTCAAATGGAGTGTAGGTTTAGATTCAGAAAACTCCCCAAGATGTATGTTGATGCACTCGGGTGATACAGAAAATATTTAACCACTCATGCAGCGTGGGTCTTGCCCCCTCAGCATCCGGGCAAATTAGAAGATGATCAGTCCTGCTACACCCTCGGGCAAGGCAGTGGGAATCCACTTAGGACATTCGAGCTGTGGAATGATGCAATCAATGTGCTTCTTAGGAGCACTAATAAACCGCAGTGAAATAATGTAAAGGAGGAATGCATGCAATTCAGTTTTCATGCTTTTTGCAACCATGATGTATTCAGAGATTCAATTAGGGTTGCCGCAGCTGGAATATAAATAAAGACAGAGACAGGAGTAGATTTGGAAGATGCATTAGTGTTAGAAAGACAGAGGAAGATAAAGTTCCTTCTGAGGACTAGAGCCTATTTGTAGGGAAAAATCATGATACTTTTCACAGAAATAGCAATTGTGTTTTAGGGAAAAAAAGAGTTATGTAAGGATTAAGATACAGAGTCAGACAGACCTGGATTTAAGTCTTGGCCCAGCCGCTTTCAAACAGTATATCCTTAAACCTGTTACTAGACCTCCTTTTTGACTCAATTGTTTGATCTGTAGAATGGAAATATAACAGTATATCTTTCACGGTGTTATGGAGTTGTACTGATCAGGGTTCTCCAGATAAACAGAACCAATAGGAGATATATATCCATATGTCTATACTCACATCAACATCTATACCTCTCTCCATCCATCCATCCATCTATTGAGAGAAGATTTATTATAAGGAATTGGCTCATGCAGTTATAGAGGCTGACAAGTCCTACGGTTTGTAGGGTGTGTTGGCAAGCTGTAGCCCCAGGAGAGCCTGTGGTGTAGTTTCAGTCTGAATGCTGTCAGCCATGAGGCCCAGGAAGAGCTGATGTTTTAGTCTGAAGGTAGGAAAAGAATGAAGTCCCAGCTCAAGGCAGTCAAGCAGGAAGGGTTTCTTCTTGTTTAGCCTGACTGGATGAGGCTCACTCACATTGGGGAGAGCAGTCTATTTTACTCAGTCTGCTAATTCTTATTCAGAAACACCCTTACAGATACACCCAGAATTGTGTGTGTGTGTGTGTGTATGTGTTATAAGAGATGACGTCTCTCACTCTGCCATCCAGGCTGGAGTTCAGTGGTGTTATTATAGCTCACTACAGCCTCAAACTCTTGGACTCCATCAGTCCTCCTAGCTCAGCCTCTCATGTAGCTGGGATCACAGCATATAGCACAGTGTCTGACTAATTTTATTTATATTTTTGTATTTTTTGTAGAGATAGCATCTTACTAGATTGCCCAGGCTAGTTTCAAGCCTCTGGCCTCTCACCTTGGCCTCCTCTTTTTCTTTGTTATTATGAAGATCCTACCAGCTGTGAGACAATGATCTCAAAATATCCAATAGTTGGTTTAGAATTTGAGAGTGAAGCACTTTGAACCATTTTTTAATATTTCACTAAGATTTTAGATTCATAGAATTAGAATAATGAACATTTTAAAATGCTTATAAAATCATGTGTTGAGTAAGAAAAGGAATCACAGAGCAAAAAAAAGTGAATGGACCTTATTTGAGGTTTCAAGAATCAAGGAAGGAAAACGGTGTTGTAAGTGAGAACATAAAATGAGGAAAGGGCTTCTATTTGCAAA
The DNA here is from genome assembly GCF_003255815.1 of Theropithecus gelada. Classification (NCBI taxonomy): domain Eukaryota; kingdom Metazoa; phylum Chordata; class Mammalia; order Primates; family Cercopithecidae; genus Theropithecus; species Theropithecus gelada. Next base: position 44,817,177 of record NC_037685.1, on the reverse strand, counting down.
TGAGGCTATCACTAGTGATATTTGAGACTTCAGTTCCAGCTGACTTAGAGAGTCATTTTGAAATGCTTCTAAGATGGAGAGGCAGTCAATTATCAAGATGTATTCCCACTAATTACCATAAACGGACTCAGAAAACTTACAATAGATATTGCATTACTTTCCTAGGACTACTGTAACAAAGTACCACAGACTAAGAGGCTCAAGCAACAGAAATATATGGTCTCACGGCTCTGGAAGCCAGAAGTCCAAGATCAAGGTGCTGGCTGAGTTGATTCCTTCTGAGGGTGTTGAGGGAGCATCTGTCCCACTCCTCTCTCCCACCTTCAGTGGTGGGCTGGCAATCTTTGGCATTTCTGGTAGATGATGTGCTCCCTGTGTCTTCACATCATCTTCCCTCTGTTCATGTTCTCTTTGTCTTTGTGTAGTCTTATTTTTAAAAGGACACAGTCCTATTTGATTAAGAACCCACCTTGATCCAGAATAACTTCATCTTAACTAGCTTGGAACCATCCTATTCTAAAAGGTCCTATTATGAGGCAGTGGAGGTCCAAACCTTAACATATGGATTTTTAGGAACACAATTCAGCCCCTAAAAGATATGATGCCTGTCTTCAAATACTGAAAGTGTTGTTCAGGAGTAAGCTGAGTTTTTGTGTGTTTGTACAAAAGGCAGAAATGAGATGGAGGTAGGGGGATAAAGAGAGAGGGGATTTCAGCCACAGACATACTGCACCATTTTCCTGGTACAGGAGGAAAGGCTTTGCAATAATCAAAGAAAGTCAATGATTATCTAGATTTCCTCAGGAAGCGTAGACTCTTTAGAAAAGTAGTTCTCAAGAGGGCACTATTTTGGCTTGCATGAGACGTTTCACTGTGCCTGGAGACATTTTAGGTTGTCACATTCAGAGGAGGGATTGCTACTGGCATCTAGTAGGTAGACATCAAATGTTGGTCATCATTCTACAATGTGCAGGACAGCCTCAGCAGAGAAAACTCCAGCCCAAGATGTCAGCAGTGCCACAGATGACACAGTGCGATGTACAGGGTATTTATTTTACTTTTATTTTTATTAAATTTAATTAATTAAGTAATTATTTCTTTGAAGACAGGATCTTGCTCTGTCACCTAGGCTGGAGTACAGTGGCACAATCATAGCTCACTGTAGTCTGGAACTTGCAGGCTTACTCAATCCTCCCTCCTCAGCCTCCTAAGTAGCTGGGACTACAGGTGCACGCTACCATGCCCGGCTAATATTTTCTTTTCTGTATTTTTGGCAGAGACAGGGTCTCACTATGTTGTCCAGGCTGGTGTTGAACTCCTAGGACCAAGAAATCTTCCCACGTTGACCTCCCAAACTGCTGGGATTATAGGCATGAGCCACTGTGCCCAGCCTCTATAAGGCATTTAGAAAGTAATTGTGTAGAAGTCATTCATTTCTACACTCATAGAGAGTTTAAGATAAATGATTCTAAACTATCTTCCAATACTAAAAGTGTATGGCTACTGTGAACAGGGCTGCAGCAAACACGGGAAGTGCAGATATCTCTTCGATAGACTGATTGCCTTTCTTTTGGGTATATGCCCAGCAGTGGGGTTGCAATTCTGGAGAAGTCTTCATAGTGTTGTCTATTTTTCTACACTTCACAATACTCTGAAATTGGTTTCAAGTTTTAGAATACCAATATAAACAGACTTTCTGAATTTCACAGAAAGTGCATCTCTGGTCCATAATGAAGATGCCCTCCTTCATCTCTTCCTTTGTGACTCAGTTCTGCTGACTAAATAATTACAGACTCTGCGACATTGGTTTTTAAACCTTCTTGCAGGCAAGTCTAAGGTTTTTGTTTGTTTGTTTGTTTGTTTTGTTTTGTTTTGTTTTTTGAGATGGAGTTTCTCTCTTGTTGCCCAGGCTGGAGTTCACACCACACCTGGCTAACTTTTGTATTTTTAGTAGAGACAAGGTTTCTCCATGTGGATCAGGCTCATCTCGAACTCCCGACCTCAGGTGATCTGCTCACTTTGGCCTCCCAAAGTGCTGGGATTATAAGCATGAGACACTGCACCCAGCCAAGTCTAAGCTTTTTCAACTCCCAAGCTCATGTTTAAAAATCTGTAATGAATGAACACATGAATTATAGCTATCTTGATAATTTTTTAAAATTTTTATTATAAAAAATTGCATGTTGACATAAAAGTAAAGAGAGGGTGGTAAATAAACCCAACACCTATTTCCAACAACTGTTACGATCTTTAGCAAATTTTCAAGTAATTTATAGAAATGTGGCCCATGGATCACAAGTAATTATCACCCATTTCTGTACATTTTTAGAAATGGAAATTAAAAGACATCAGTAAAACTTTCTCAAAGTGATGGTGGGCTGAAATGCTTGGACTCCCATAGTTAGAGACATTCTTTTCTCCAACAAAGCCCAAGTATTACTGGGATAGGTCTGGGCATCATCGAATGAGAATTAACCACTATAGCCCTTGTATAAACAGTCAGCATGTAAACATCATTCAACGAAAAGTGTGGATTTCTCTCTGTGTTTTTTTTTTTAACCTTGATAGTCAGATTTCCTGTATAACATTTTCTCCACTTAAGCCTTCAGTGAGTGTTTATTGTGGCTTGGTTTTAGTTGTGTATAATTATTCAGAGTAGGAGATGTGGGAGAAGGGTCTGACAGCAAGATGTCTTCAAATGCCCCCGGCTCCCTAAGGAAGCACCATTCCCTACTCAGGACGCCTTTACTGTGACCCTCTATAGACTAGAGAGTATTTGTCTCTGAAGGTTCCTCACAGCCTGACCTCTACCTTGCAAGTCACAGAATCACAGAATCAGACAGTTCAGAAAGAAGCTATGCTTCAGGAGTAATGCGTGCTTTGCAGAAAAAATGCCTTTGTCTTTGGACAAAGAGAGAATCTAAAGCAGAATACGAGCTATTCTAGTTGTTACCTGATAGTTACAAAATTCACAAAACATAAACAGAATGGATATAATTCAAATGGAACTTTTGGAAAAAACCAATACACGAGAATGTCTGAAGGAAGTTTTTGTGATTACGCATGAAACTCAATTCCAGATATTCAATTTCCAGATTTTCCACCATCAGCATCAATAGCTTATGTAATAATGGACTCAACTATTAGTCATAAAATGTTTAAAGTACATCTTCTCCCACTTTATGGAGGCACTGACCTTTGCCACGGTGAGAAGACTTTAAACAGTTTGCCTTCATCCATCCCTCAGTCTCAATATTATGGACAACTACGCACAATTTAAAGTATTCTCCATCTAAAGTCCATTCCCCACTCCATTGTCACAGTATTCAATTTCTTAGTAATATATAGGAACCACTTTATTCTGCATGGCTGGAAGTTGCTATTTTATGTTTAGAAATAAATTGTGTGTCAAGAGCAGTGTGAATAACAAATATCTGTTACTAGCCAACCGATATTCAGATGCTCTAAAATCTGTGCAAATATCATGAACTTTGGGACTAATTTCTTAACAGTAAGTCAAGTCCAAAATTAACACTATTTTAGAGCCACTCTGTACCTCTAAAATGAAGATCTCTGTGCTATGTATTTCCACCATGTTTTACCCCAAGAAAATTGGCAGGTAGTAAATAATAGCAATGAGTATTCAAATCACAGATTGCTATTTGTCCTGACTTAGAAATAAAGTAACATCTAAAAAAATGTGGGCAAAGGGCCCACACTGTTTAGCATTCAATGGAAAAATTCTATAAGACATACTGAACAGGAAGATAGTATTCTGGTCATGAAAGTGTAAATTCAGTCATTCAATTTAAATGCTAGAATTTGGGTTACAGAGGGAATCTCAGAAGTTTTCTGGTTGAAAAACCTATATTACAGGTGAGACAACAGAAGTGCAGTGATGGTAAATGACCTGCCTAAGTAAAGCCTAATAGCTCAACGTGACTGCAAAGCAAGTCTCTCCATGACGCTGCTTTTCACTCTATCATTTTTTTTCTCACTGGTTTAACGGTACAATGGTGATACAATGAATAACTCACATCTAGATGAGGCTTCTACGTAAAAGAATTTTTATTCTCAATTGAGAAACTTCTACAAAACTGAGTTTGGAAGAGTAATTTTCTCTTGCGTTCTCTCTCTCTCTCTCTACCTTCAGTAGATGATTTGATCAAGTGGAAGAAAGGGTATCAGTCATTGAAAATCAAATGAATGAAATGAAGCGAGAAGAGAAGTTTAGAGAAAAAAAAGTAAAAATAAATGAACAAAGCTTCCAAGAAATATGGGATTATGTGAAAAGAACGTCTGACTGATGTACCTGAAAGTGATGGGGAGAATGGAATCAAGCTGAAAAACACTCTTCAGGATATTATCCAGGAGAACTTCCCCAACCTAGCAAGGCAGGCCAATATTCAAATTCTGTAGAGAACGCCACAAAGATGCTCCTTGAGAAGAGCAACTCCAAGACACATAATTGTAAGATTCACCAAAGCTGAAATGAAGGAAAAAATGTTAAGGGCAGCCAGAGAGAAAGGTCGGGTTACCCACAAAGGGAAGCCCATCAGACTAACAGCAGCTCTCTCGGCAGAAACTCTGCAAGCAGTGGAAGCTGCAGAATGGCAAATATTGCAGAACAGCAAATGTGGCTGCCTGATCCTTCATCTGGAGGCTGTCTCTCAGAGGGGCACCTGGCTATATGAGGTGTCAGTTGGCCCCTACTGGGAGCTGTCTCCCAATTAGGCTATTCGGGGGTCAGGAACCCACTTGAGGAGGCAGTCTGTCCGTTCTCAGATCTCAAACTCCGTGCTGGGAGAGACACTACTCTCTTCAAAGCTGTCAGCCAGGGACGTTTAAATCAGCAGAAGTTTCTGCTGCCTTTTGTTCAACTATGCCATGCCCCCAGAGGTGGAGTCTGCAGAGGCAGGCAGGCCTTGTTGAGCTGTAGTGGGCTCCTCCCTGTTTGAGCTTCCCGGATGCTTTGTTTACCTACTCAAGCCTCAGCAATGGCAGATGCCCCTCCCCCAGCCTCACTGCCACCCTGAGGTTCCATCTCAGACTGCTGTGCTAGCAGTGAGAGAGGCTCCATGGGCCTGCAACCCTCCGAGCCAGGTACAGGATATAATCTCCTGGGGTGCCGTTCGCTGAAGCTGTTGGAAAAGCGCAGTATTAGCGTGGGAGTGTCCAAATTCTCCAGGTACCATCTGTCACAGCTTCCCTTGGCTAGGAAAGGGAATTCCCTGACCTCTTGAGCTTCCTGGGTAAGACAATGCCCTGCCCTGCTTTGGCTCATGCTCTGTGGGCTGCACCTACTGTCCGACAAGCTCCAGTGAGATGAACCCGCTACCTCAGTTGGAAATGCAGAAATCACTCATCTTCTGCATCGCTCACGCTGGGAGCTGTAGACTGGAGCTGTTCCTATTTGGCCATCTTGGAACCTCCCATTTGTTCTTTTTCTCACATGTTTTTTCTCTATGGTGAAAAATGCTTCTTTGAAAATTGATGTACATGTTTTTGTGGGGACATAGGTTTTCACTACTTTTGAGTATATACTTAGAGTATATTACTGGTTCTAACTTTATATTCAACGTTTTTGAAGAATGCTAGACTGTTCTCTGAAGCAGATGCATCATTTTACATTGCAACAAGCAATGTGTGAGGGTCTCCGTTTCTTTATATCCTTTCACTTTCTGGATGGAATTCCTTCAACCAAAAATTTCTGATTTTGGTGAAGTCAATTGATCTCTTTTTTGCTCTTTTTTGTTGTTGCTACCTGTGCTTTGGCGTCACGTTTAAGACTTGTTTAACCAATGAACATGATGAGTTACTCATATTTGTTTTTTAATGATTTTAAGATTTTAGCTCTTGTACTTTTGTTCATGATTGATTTGTGTGTAGACTCTGAGAAAGGAGTCAAAATTCATTATTTGTTTCCTTTTTTTTTTGCATGAGAATATTCTGTTGTCCCACACAATTTGTTGAAATACTAGTCCTTTCCCATTGAATTATTTTGTCACCCCTGTCAAAATGCAATTGACCATTAGTGTATTTAAGGGTTTATTGTGAACTCTGAATTCTGTTCCATTTATGTATTGATATGTCTATCCTATGCCAGTACCATTCTGTTTCAATTACTGTAGTTCTGGAATAAGTTTTGAAATTTGGAAGTGTAAGTCCTAACTTATCCTTCTTTTTCTGGATTATTGACTATTCTGGGGCCCTTGCATTTGCATATTAATTGTAGGATCAGTTTTTCAACTTCTCTGAAAATGACAGCTGGGATTTTTATAAAGATCATGTAGAATCTATAGATCACCTGGAAAGTATTGCTGCTGTAACAATATTAAGTCTTCCTGACCATGAACACAGACATTTTGCATTCATTTGGGTCTTCTTTAATTTCTTTTAACAGTATTTTGTAATGTTCATAGTATTAACTCTGCACTTCTTTTGTTAACTTTATCCTAAGTGTTTTATTTTTTTGGATGCTACTATAAATGAAATTGTTTTATTAATTTCCTTTTCAGATGGTTTATTGCTAAAATATAGAAATACAATGATTGTTGCATATTGATCATATAACCCTGCAGTTCTGCTGAAGTTGTATATTCATTCTAATAGTATTTTTAATGAATTCTTTTAAATTATCTATATATAAGATAATGTCATCCGCAAATGAAGATTGTTTTACTTCTGCACTTTCAGTGTGGATGGTTTTATTTAATTTTCTTGCCAATTTTCCAGGCTAGGACCTCTAGTGCCATATTGAATAACAGTGGAGGGGCAGAAATTCTTATTTAGGTTTAGCATGTTCTTCTTTCAGTGTTTCATTGTTTATCTGATGTCTTTGTTCTATCTTATTATAGATGCTTAAAGGTATAGAGCTTCCTCTAAATACTTCGGTTATATCTAACACATTTGTCATGTTGTGTTTTCACTTTCATTTACCTCAAGGTATTTTCTGATTTCCCTGTGATTTCTTCTCTGACTTAACAGTTATGTAAGAGAGTAATGTTTAATTTCTACATTTTTATGAATTTTTCAAATTCCTTTTTGCTATTAATTTCTAAGTTTATTCCATTGGGGTTAGAGAACATACTTTGTATGATTTCAATGCTTTTAGATGAATTGAAGATTTGATACGACCTAGCATATGTTCTATCATGGAGAATGTTTCATGTGTACTAAGGACGTGTGTGTGTGTGCGCACGTGCCTGTGTGTGTGTGTTGAGGTAAACATTTATACAATAAAATCTATAAGTTGAAGGTACACAATTCAAAGGATTTTGATAAAATACACACTTGAGTAACCACTACCTGGATCAAGATATATCATCCACCCTGAAAAGTCCCTTGTGTCCTTTTCTGGGAAATATGCGACCCTCCCTCACAGGCAAGCATCATTCTGATTTATACTACCATATTTTAGTTTGCCTGTTTATGTACTTGAAATAAATAGGCTCACACAGTATGAGCTCTTTTGTGTCTGGCTTTCATTTTCATTCCACCTAACATTTTAAACATTCATCCATCTTGACTTTTAGTTTTCAGTTTTTGCAATTGTGAGGACAGCCGATAGAAACCTACTTGTACATATCTTTTTTGTACACATATTTTTATTTCTTTTGGATAAATATAAAGAAGATGACTTAATCAGAGTGTAGGTGTATCTTTAGTTTTCTAAGAAACTGCAAACGTTCTCCTGAAATCATTGTACTATTTTATACTTCCACAGAGAAATGCATGGGAGTCCCATTTGCTTCATATTCTCACAGCCTTTACTGTGTTCACATTTTTCTGCTTAATTTTACCATTCTAGTAGATGAGAAACAATATCTCATTGTAGACGTTATGTGAATTTACCTGATGACTAATAATGTTGAGTCCTTTCAGGTACTTCCTGGAAATACATCTTTTTTTCTTAAAGTACTCTTTCAAGTCTTGCTGATTTTTAAATTGCATCTTTTGTCTTTTTGTTATTGACTTGTATGAGTTCTTCATATACTTTGGTTGCAAATCCTTTGTCAAACATGTGTATATATGTATAAAACTACACATATTTTCTGCCTCTCTGTGGCATACCCTTACATTTTCTTAATGTCTTCTACTGACAAACACAGGTGTTTTCTTTATTTTGATGAAGTCTAGTGCATCATTTTTTTGGGTTATGTTTAACACTTTTTGGGTCTTCTCCAAGAAAACATTACCTACCCCAAAGTTACAAATATATTTTACTATGTTTTCTTTTTGAAGATTTATAGTTTTAGCTTTTACATTTAAAACAATTATTTATTTCAATTATTTTTTGCATTGATGTTAGGAAGGAGTTCAGCATCCATTTATTAACACACATTCATCCAGTTGTTCTAGGGAAATACTTTTTCCTCCTGAGATACCCTTGGTGCCTTCACTGAAGATCATTTGAACACGTATTCATATAAGTTGTTTTCTGTTACTATTCTGTTCCATTGGCTTATTACTCTAACCACACAAAAATACCATACTCACGTGACTGCTGTAACCTTATGGTAAGTCTCAAAAGCAACCTGAATTAAATCTTCCAACTTTATTTTTCTTTGCCAGGACTTTGCTTTGGATGATGTAGATCTTATATTTTTTGATAAACTTATCCTTTTATTTTCTTAAAAATAAAAAATCCAGTTGGCATTTCAGTTGAAATTGCATTGATTTTATAGATCTATTTGGGGACAGTTGACATTTATTGGTGCTGAGTCTTCAACTGATGAACAGAGTGCATTTCTCCATTTATTTAGATTTTCTGCCTTTTCTTTCGTCAGTTGTGGTGGTTTCTGTCATTTGGGACATCTGTTCTTTTCACCTAAGTTGTCATATTTATTGGTATAAAGTTAATCATAATATGCCTATATTATCCCTTTGTTAACTATAGGATTTGTAGTCATTCCCCATTTGCATTGCTGATGTTGTTACTTGTGTTTTCTCTCTTTTTTCTTGACCAATCTTGAAGAATGTTTCTGCTTTTAGAATCTTTTTATTGAATCAACCCTGAGACTTGTTGATTTTCAGTATTGTTTTCAGCTGGCTCTCTGAACGCTTTGCCCCATCAAGGAGGAAGCCATATTAGAGCTCTCTGAAATACAGAGACTAGGACAGGGGTTCCACTTGTCTGTGTCTAAGAGTGGTACTCGTTGCTCCTTCTAATATTGCTAGAAAGATTCTTGTCCTTGCCTATTCAGCATGTCCCTGAGGTAGACAGTATTATTATTAAAAAAAAATACTACCTCATCGGGGGATGGTTACTCATCAGGTGGATGGTTAAGTATCTTTTTTTGCACCATTCATATAAGGCTTGGCTCTTCAACTTGCTTTGGCTGATGCTCAAATTTGGCAGAAGACTTAAATGTCATGAATTACCACATCTCTTTCCTCTGCCCCCAGATAGGCAATGTCTCTGATAGAAGCTACTTCATCAACCGCGTTCCTGAAGTGAAGGTGAGATGGAGCTGTGAACCGTGGTCCCAGGTGAACCATAATGGTGAGGCAGAAAGAGAAAAGTCAAACAACAAACATTCAAACAAACAAAAACAACAATTCTTGTTGTTAGTTTGGGATTGTTATCACAGAACCAGGTAACCTATCCCAACTGCTCAGAATCACTTAATGCCCAGAAGTTCTGGGTTTTACACAGAAATGAGATTATGGGTCTTCTCACCAAATCAATGCTGTCCTTCATCTTTAGAGCAGAACTGTTGATTTCCTGAGACCTCACTCTCTTCTGAAAACTGTCCCTAGAGTTGTCCTCTCCTTCACTGAGTTTTAAATCAAATCCAAGAGACTGACTTGGTGACATATAATTATAATAGGATTTGAACTTCCTTGTTTTCAGCCAACTGCTAAAGTGAGCACCTGGGTTTGGAAAGAGTGTTACTTCCCCAGCATAATTTAGTTTTTGGTTGAAACCAAGCCTAGAAGGTTCATCTAAAAGGGATTTCTTCATGGAAAAGTTATGAATAAGTGAAAAGAGCAGAGTTTGACATCATTGACTTTCATGAATTCCACTGTTTTCCCACAAACACTGTACGAAGAGAGGAAATAGAAAACTTGTAATTTTTCTAGGTAAGCAGCTTCATTTATCAAAGGTAGAGTACATATTTAGTTTAAGAATAGGTTAGCTACCAACTGTTAAATGAACCAACTAATCTCAAATATTCATTATATCAAAATAGGAATTCCGAGTATGGATTTTCCATTTACACTTTTCTTTTCCAACAGGGACTGTCCTGTTTTGTTTTAATAAAAAAGAGTGTGCAGAAAAACAGAGTTTCTAGGAAAGTTTAAAATTTTGCTTTTCTAAATACAATGAAGGAATATGTATTCCTTTAAATGACATAACTTGTTACAAACATGTTCTGTCTACAGGGATGTAGTACTGTTGGTCCGTGTAAACTATAATACTGGACACTGTCTGGTTACTCAATCTATAGTACTTTTACTTTTATTTGACTGAAAACAAACTAAATTTTGCAATTTTCATAGTGCTTTCATTTTTTTTTTTGCTTTTAAAATTAGCAATTAATTCATGAAAACCATTCCTATTAATATGTATCTAATCAATATTAACATATTTACTACTTAGAGAAGAAAATTCTATTACATCCTATTAATTTTATTTTTTCATTTCCTGGCATAGAATTTGAATGAACAGAGTGCTACGTAGGGACTGTATAATTCCTTTTGTTTTACTTAAAGTTTAAAAACACGAAATTTGGGTTCTTTTTTTTCTTGTCTTTGCTGAGGGTTTTGGTAATCGCTTGCAAATGGAAAAAGAAGCACTACTCTAGAGTGCTGACCTCAGCAACCCCAAGGGAGCAATAGATAATTCGAGGGGAGGCTGAGGCAGGAGGATTGCTGGAGTCCAGGAGTTCAAGATGACGCTACTTAAATTACACTTCTCACAGTCTGATGAAAATACATGCACTCGTTTCTAAGTTATCAGTGTCCCATAGTATTGTATATTTTAGATTGTTTTTAAATCAACAAGGCATGTTTAAAAAAATCATGTAAATCAAATACATCTGGTTATATTTTCTTCAATTTCTCCAAGACAATTTACCTTTGGAATGAGACCAACTGTTGAAATTCAATCTGAAAAAATGATTGTTTTGCATAAAGGTTATGAACAAGAGACTAGAGTGGAATATGCTACGCTTTCATGTACACCATTGTTTCTCCTGCACACACTACAATAAGAGGGGAAGTTCACAGAATATAAAGCAAATAATGAAAGGAAATGCACAGAGTGGTTCCCATATCCTCACTGTAAGGCAAGTGAATGAAACAGGAAGCATGATGGCATATGATTATTTGACTATATATACTTTTGTGTGTTGAAGTGTGACATCACTTGCCAAAAGGGATTCCCTTTACTAACGACTGCAAATTTGTTTCTAGCCATTTTTAGCCTCTGTGTAATGAAAATAATAATAATAGTGTGTTCCTGTAAAATGCTTTTCAAAGAAAATTGCCTTTGGAGTAGGCGAAACTGTGTTCTTTTTTGTCTATTGTTAAACCAGTGGCATTGATTTCAGATACTTTAGATCCTATGGAAGCACCTACAATCAGCTTTTTTTTTTTTTTTCCCTTGGACAAAGGATAATTATTGAGCAATTACTAATATTATGATTAAGACGTCTTTACAGGTTTAGCTCTCATTTGAATACAAAGCCTGAACATAGCCAACCTGTTTATTTTTATTGATTCAGATGATCGTTGGGGTTCTGATATGGGTTTGGCTCTGCGTTGCCACACAAATTTCATCTGCAGTTGTAATCCCCACATGTAGAGGGAGGGATTTGGTGGGAGGTGATTGGATCATGGGGGCGGTTTCTCCCATGGTATTCTCCTGATAGTGAGTGAGTTCTCATGAGATCTGATGATTTAAAACTGCGGCGCTGCCCCCACCACCGCCTCCTGCCACCACGTAAGATGTACCTTGCTTCCTTCTTCACCTTCCACCATGATTGAAAGTTTCTTGAGGTCCCCCCAGCCATGCAGAATTGTGAGACAATTAAACTTCTTTTCTTTATAAATTACTCAATCTCAGGCAGCTCTTTATAGCAGTGTGAAAACAGACGAATACAGGATCCAACCAATTTGTGCTCATTGCCTATTTTATAGCAGGAAAACTGGGAAACGATGTTAAATTACTTGGTCTCTAATTTTGTCAGCAGCAAAGCATGGGCAATGCAGAGATACCCTGGTTTCATCTGAGGGGACTGGCAGGACTACAACGCCCCCAACAAACACCAGATGTTTGGCTTCTTTAAATATGGCTTTTAGTAAATACATTCAGGTAGAATTCAGTGGTATACAGGGGTACTGGCACAGTCTTTACCGGACCTTGTGATCACACGCACTGTGGCCTATGGCCAAACACTGAATTTCAATATTACTTGAGGCAAGAGCAGGTGGTTTGAGGAAGGAGAAAAAAGATGTATCTTGTCTAGTGGAAACAGGCAGGCAGGATGAGGGTCAGAAGCCTGTCCAGGATGTATCTAGGATAGACGTAATATCCTTGCAAAAATGAAGAACTGTTACTTTATAATTCAAACCAGTATTCAGGAAATCTTCCACAATTTTTTCTTCCTTTTTCTATTGTCTTGCTCCTTAACAGAGATAGTTTTGAAAATACCAGCCTGTCTTGCATTCCTAACGGAGCTTTGGGTTCTATTTTAGATAAAAACTTAAAGGGGCATTTTAAGTGCGAAGCAAGAGTAGCAAGGTGGTAACAGGTAATTACCCAATGTGAGAAATTCAAAAGAAGGAAGCAACCCATAAGAACAGACTCCAGGGCTTGGCTGAGATAGCTCTTGCCACTTTGAGTCTCATTCCAGTACTTTTCTGTGCTAAACTCTTAACTTTTTTGGTTTTATAATATGGCCCAAGCTCTAGAGTAAAGGACTAAAGGAGACAGTGTGGTATACTGAGTTCAATTTTCAAGAAAGGAAAAAGCAGTTTCAAACGAGAATATCACATTATGTTGTATTAGAATGACTTTAATTTCCCAAAGAAAGGTACAAAGGGATATTTCTCCAGCCCTACACACAATCCTTACTCTGCATAATTTGTCTTCAGAATCATACCTTTCCCGTTCTTGTCTCCTGTCTTCTCAGAGTGCTTCTGCTTTCAATGTTCTTTTGGCTCTGCTGTTCTAAACAGTATTCTCTGTTTTGGTTCACCTACTTCTTTTACCCCAGGAAAAACGTATTTGCCCTCTATGCCACCTCTTTTCAGATAAGAGATTTTACCCCACACAAAATAGCTTTGACTTTTTAGAGGAATGCTTACTTTGTAGAGTGGGGAAATACCTTTTGTTTGAAGTGATGTGTCTGGTTTGGTGATAATACCAGCATTCGTATCTTAATTATGTACTAAATTTATGCTTGTGTGAGGCCTCTCGGAGATCTAATGGGTGTGCAGAATTCCTTCTTACCATTCCAAGGCATCTTGAAATTTTTATGCACTCAAATCACCCATGTTCAGATCTACCTTTTAAGAGGAATGGGATGTAATTCACCTGATTGAAGGTCTGTTTCAGAATATGGTTCAAATTCTCACTCTCCATAAATATGCCATAACTCTAACATTCTGGAGTGATCGGGGGAACGATTTCCAATTTTGGCCAAAGATCTTGTGGCAGAGTTTGTTAATATGATTTGGAATGAACTAAATGGTTGTTGGGGTTTGTGTAAAGCCACTGTTCCCTATCAATCCAACCAAATTTGCTTGAGCAAGTCCACTAGCTAAATTTTCTCCCTCTTCACTAGGCACATACAGAATATATGATTAATTTTATGGGTGCCAGTGGGTACTCATTTTTCTTATAAGAGAGTCATTTTCTCAGGGACCATTGAACTGCCTGTATTTTTTCTTTATATTTGTGTGATACTGACATTATTTTCTAACGCTCAGATATTAGGGAGGTTCTTAGTAGGTGACACCATGTTCTTTTAAACAAAGAATACAAATATTTGAGACTTTTAAAATCCATCTTTGACTCATTGTTTAGTGAACGTTGACACAGGATGACACTAAACTGTAAGCTTTACAATGCCAGAGAAGTTGTGTCCCCATCTCACGGTGTAGGGACTAACATATTAGTCCCAGGAAACACGTATGGGGTTAAAGAATGATCATGAGAGTCCTATGCCTTTAAGACCTGATATCTCTTTATTTCCAAAGTTGATTCTGTCAGCTTGGCTGGATGGATAGGCTTCTATGTGCTTGTTCATTGCTGTTCCATATGTGTCCTTGACATTGCACTTCTGTCCAGAAGGCATCTGCCCAGTAAGTAGCAACGTATGAATCTTCAGTTAAGGATGCAAATTAACTGCTCCCCTAAATTAGAACCAGCAGAGAAGTGCTATATTTCCTTTGAAGTAGCACATCCCTTTGAGAAAACAATATCAGGGGACTGATAATTTGTCTTAAGTATCAGTGTCCCTGGTGGAACCTGGTTTAAAATACTGGACCCTCAGTTTTCAGTGTAAATACGTAGACTGGAGTCAGTGCCTTGAGCCAAGTTATCTTGGTAGTTATTGCTGAAGTGATCCCTGAGGAAACCAAGGTCCAGACTATATGGGGTGGTGTAAAGGATGATGTCAACACCTTGAATTAAATCTTGAAAATATATGCGTGTGCTTCACCATAGAGAAAGTTCTGTTTAAACATACACGTAATATTACATTTTCTTAGCCATACAGGTGAAAATAAATAGTCAAAGATCACTCCATTCTTGGACTAATGACATTTCAGGATATGGACATACTTCTAGCTGGTATTAATTCTGTTTTCTTTTCATACATGTGCGTAAAGTAACTGGCAGTGGATTTTTTGAAATTTGTGTCAGTTTATTTGAGAGATGGTGACATACAGGGGTAATGGATTATTATTTCTCGAAGATGGATAAAATTTTTTAAATTTTAAATTAGAAATAAATTTCAATATAATTCAAATGCAACCTTTTAGATTTTAAAAATAAGATAGAATTTATGTAAAAAAAAAACCGTGGTGCACCATTAGTGATTTGTGTATGATATCTGGGAAGACATATGATGGTGAATGTTTCTCTTGGCTTGAAGGTGGTATCAAAATAGTTCCAACGCCAAGAATAATTCTCAGAAATGTGAGCATTAGTCAATGCATTAAAAATCTATGTATGGTAAAATTCATTTGAGAGAGACATGAGTTTTATGAGTTATCTAAATTAAGTGTTAAAATGACAAGCAGACTGAAATTTTACTCATTTTCTTTTCTTCTCTCTTTCTCTCATTTTCTTTTGTAATATACCTGAAAGTTATTTAAAGCAATAACTTGGTTAAGTGTGGTGGCTCATACCTGTAATCCCAGTACTTTGGGAGGCCGAGGCAGGTGGATCACAAGGTCAGGAGTTCAAGACCAGCCCAGCCAATATGGTGAAACCTCGTCTCTACTAAAAAATACAAAAATTAGCTGGGAGTGGTGGTGTGCAACTGTAGTCCCAGCTACTTGGGAGGCTGAGGCTGAAGAATCGCTTGTACCTGGGAGGCAGAGATTATACTGAGCCGAGATCATGCCACTGCACTCCAGCGTGGGTGACAGAGCAAGACTCCATCTCAAAAAAAAAAAAAAAAAAAAAAAAAAAACCAGGAATAACTCATCCCTTTCAATTAGAGATTCTCTCATAGAAATATTCCTACTAAATCAACTATCCTGTTCACTATATTTAGTTACTTAGGTTTTCTAATATTTTCTGTTTACAAGAAACAGAAAGATTCTTACAGAAAATCTTTAAGATTCTATTAAACGTAAGGCCCAGATTTACTGTTAAGACCGCATAAGTGACAATTAGTATATGTCCTTTACTTACCCATACTGGAAGATAATACGATGGGAAATGGGAGCTCTTTTTTCTTGTTGATATCCTTAGGATGCTATGTTATTTACTGAAGAAATATGGTCTTTCTCCAACTATGAACATGGAACATTTACGAGTATTCGGAAAACTTGAGCCATTACATGTGGTAATTGACAATATCTTTTTAGTTTTAACCCTCTCTTTCACTATGTAATTTACATCTTAATTTGCAATTTTATGGCTCAATTTCAGCACCCATGAACCAGGAATTCTAAGAACTGCAGTCCTTAGAGGGATGCATATGACTTAAATGTTTCCTAAAATTAGCCAGAAAGAATATTTCATCAATGCATAGCAGGATGGATATTACTGCACAACCTGTAGAATGGAAGTGCAAACATTCCCCCTTGCACAGGGTATGGGTTGGCTGGTTATGCTGTAGCATAACCCTAGCTACAGACCTGGAAGTGGAGTTTTGATGGGTTAACTGGGAAAGGATATTCAAGTCAAGATATCTCGAGAGGAAGAGCTATAGAGGTGAACCTGAGCCAAGCCCTGACGAGATCATTGGGAATCAAAACCTGGAGTGACCACATTCAAACGCCAAATTAAAAAATAAAGAAGAAAGCCAGGCACAGTGGCAAGAGACTGTAGTCCCAGTTGCTCAGGTGACTGAGGCGGGACGACTGCTTGATCCCAGGAGTTCAAGTCTAGCCTGGGCAACACAACAAGACCTCACTTCTTAAAAAAATAAAGTCAAGAATCAGAATAAAGGAATAAAGTCAAGGATCAGAATGGAACAAAGTATAAAAGAAGCAGATTGGGAACAAATAAGCAAGAGCTTAAGGAATTCCTATAAAGAGCTTATTGGGAGGGGCAGTTGGAGCAAGAGCTAGCCCTTGTTTGTAGTAAATGCACAGCACGCAGGGTATTGGGTTGGAATAGAGCACTGTTTCTCAACGTTGGTTGCATATCACAATTATCTGGGGAACTTAATATATGCCCTAGTCTCACTTCTAGAGATTCCACTTTAATTGATCTGGGAAAGTATCTGGATATCAAGATTTGTGAAATGTGCCAGGTGATCCCACTGTGCAGCCAAGGTTGAGAAGCAGGCTGGCAGGGCTGGAAGGAAGCTCCAGTAAAAGCATTAGCGATAGTAACAGGGGAACTAGGAAGGAAATGCAAATACAAGTTTCAGCACAACTTGCCCCAAGAAGTTTTCCTTCAGTAGCAAGCCGAGCTGGAAACCTTTGGTGATGATTTTTACACACTTTCTGTATAACTCTCATAGAATGAAACTCATGCAAAGATAGTCGTTGGGAAAAAGTTAAAGGTTTTAAGCCATGAGCTGCTGCAGCAAGATGATCATGTTTAATGGTGTTACATGGGAACGATCATGGCCAAATGATTTGGTTTGCTGGGGAAATCTATTTTCACTTGGGTGATTCTAAGAGAAGTTGCTCTTCTTGCTGTAGAGGTTAAAATGCTAGTGGAACCCAGTACATGGGACATAGGATTTCCTGCTGCAGTACAGAATGCCAACTTGAACTTGAAATTT
This sequence comes from Theropithecus gelada, assembly GCF_003255815.1. Taxonomy (NCBI): domain Eukaryota; kingdom Metazoa; phylum Chordata; class Mammalia; order Primates; family Cercopithecidae; genus Theropithecus; species Theropithecus gelada. The sequence continues at coordinate 44,799,751 of NC_037685.1, read as the reverse complement.
GAATAAACAAAAAATACTTTTTTAGCAGGTGTCCCTTGCAATATTGAAGGCATATTTAAATATTATGTGTTATTCATCAGAACATCAAACTTAAACGAGGGTTCAGTTTTTGTTCTTTTGTTTGTTTTTGTTTGTATTTTCTTAAAGTCTGGCACCCCAGTGTAGGAAAAATCCCTAGCCAGCAGAGTGAGAGACATTCGGAGATAAGCCTGAGAGGTGGATACACATTCATAGGAAGTGAAACCGCTTCCCAGGGCAATAATCAATGGGTGGCAGGTATTTTGCAGTCCGTGTTCAAGAAACCCTATCTCAAAATTACAGTCAGTGCAACAGCTCGGTATTTAAAATGATTTTTGAGTGAGTTCTCCAGCCAATGAAGGATGTCTACAGTGTGTTGTAAGACACCTGACATAAAAAAGTAAACACTTGGGGCAGAACTGAGGTGAGACAGAAACAAAACAAAACAACAAAACAAAACAAAACAAAACAAAACACCAGCCTGGGTCACACACACACAGAAGGACTAGCAGAATCTGCAAAATTCATTGAGAAGAAAAAGAAACAGGCACAAAAGAATAGGCAAAACGAATCCATGGTGATAAAAATGAGATCAGTGGTAGCTCCCACGATGGGGAACTGTTTGGTAAATGAGCATGAGAGAAATTTCTGGAGTGAATGAATTGTTCTATATTTTGATTGGGGTGTGGGTTACAAGAATGTGCACATTTGTTAAAACTCATTAAAATGTTCATTTAAGATCTGTGAATTTCACAACACATAAATTATGCTTCATTATAAAACAAATTTTAAAATTTGGAGGACTGTACAAGAGAGAATTGATGCATAGATTGAATTTAAATGTGGGAAACATTTCCAGTGAAGTGCCACCAGGCACCATCTCAGGCTTGTCCTAGTCTTCATTCACAGGGATAGCTGTGACAAAGACATTGTCATCAGATTTTAAGATGAAATTAAGCTAAGAGGAATGGCATGCACATCAGCACTTCAAGATCCACAAAGATCTTGAAAATGAAGAAATGCGTTGAATTCTATCAGATGAAATTAGCTGGAAATAAATTTAAAGTTCCATATTTGAGGAGGGAAATGGATTTAATAAGTGTTCACAGGAATCCTTCAGAATTGTAGTCTGGACCATGCTGTCACTTATAATCCACAGTGGGACATAATCATCATTGAAGTGCAATGTGGTCTCACACTGTGGTGTTTGAAGAGGTTCCCTAAAGAACACTCCCCCTCCCTGCTTCAGCTCCTTAGCAAATGCATAGGAGAAGAGCAAGCAGGTGCAGACACAGACAGTGTCTTCACTGTGTCAAGCCTAGGTTATAAGATTGCCTTGGGTGTGTGGTAACAATAGACTTCTATCCCTGAACTCCAGGATCTCACAGACTCACCCACACAGTTTCTGAAAGTTCTGCAGAACCACAGGTGTCTCCTATGAGAACAATTCTGTTACTCCTAAGTATAACATGACAGAGAAAGTGCTTTCTCTGCAGACAGGCTGGTCTCATGAGGAGAGGAGGGGCTGAGTGAAGGTGCTCAGTTCTTTTTCCACACTCAGCAGTCTGATAAGTCATACCAGCACTCAGGTGTGCCATAGGAGAGGAAGAAGAAAGGGAAACCAAAAATGGTATACCCATGAGTGTTGCTTGACTTTGGAGAAAATGTCAGGATGAGGGAGCGCTTGTATGATTAATGACAGGTTATCTATGAAAAGCAGTGAATATATGATATTCTAAATTGACATTGCAAGTACCTCCAGCAATCTTCTATAAAACAACTTTCAAAAATACCAATTTAAAACTCTTACATTTCTTAAAAAATTCTCATCATTTTATAGACATAGCCTTCACATTGAAAGAATATATCAATAGTTGGACTATGGGGGATGAAAGTGAGGATTTTGAATGATAAAATTTTGAAGTAAATGAAACTATACTTAATTTGAATATTGATTTTAAATGCAGGATAGACTGCAAAGAGGAAAAATACAATGCATTTGTTAAGAAAGGAAACATTATATTGTGAAGAATAATGTATTGTTAGTGAGATGACAGCTTCATAGAATCAGGTTTTCAGACCAATAGGGTGGTTGGTGGAAGAGCGGCATTGCTGGGCATCTTGGGAATGATGGAACTTTGACAGGCGTATTTCATGTTAGTTACAGCATTACTTCTTCCTAGAAGACAGCCTTCTACCCCTTCAACAACCTAACTAGATACATATAGAGAATGGCAGACAGTATGCCTGGAGCTGGAATACTGTACTGTAATAAGAAATAGGCTGACTGTTTTCAAAGATATTAGACTATGAAGTCAAGAAAAAAATAAAATCAACAAACACTAAAAAAAATCACTAATATGGCTGGATATATGGATGTAAATTAAGATTTTATATACACGCATGCATACACACACTCAGAAGTGACAAAAAATTGATTCCCTGTGAAGTATATGGCACGCAGTTGCTTTTTACTACATTATATCTTATCACACAGTTGAGGAAGAATGAACAAAATGAGCACAGCTCTTATCATCAGACAAAAATCTGAAAGAAAGCTTACACTGAACTTTTTTGTTTTTAAATTTTTATTTTAAGTTCGGGGGTACATGCACAGGTTTGTTATATAGATAAACTCACGTCATGACTGTTTGTTGTACAGATTATTTTGTCACCCAGATATGAAGCCTAGTACCCAGTAGTTACTTTTCCTGATTCTCTCCCTCCTCCTAACCTCCACCTTCCAATAGGCCCCAATATCTGTTGTTTCCCTCTTTGTGTCCATGTGTTCTCAGCCTTTAACTCCCACTTATAAGTGAGCAAATGCAGTGTTTTGTCTTCTTTTCCTGCATTAGTGTGTTAAGAATAATGACCTTCAGCTCCATCCATATTCCTGCAAAGGACATGATCTCATTCTTTTTTATGACTTCATAGCATTCCGTGATGTATATGTACCACATTTTCTTTATCTAATCTACCATTGATGGGTATTTAGTTTGCTTCATTATTGTGAATAGTGCTGCAATGAACATACGTGTGCATGTGTCTTCATGGTAGAACAATTTCTATTCCTTTGGGTATATACCTAGTAATGGGATTGCTGAGCCTACTGGTAGTTGTGTTTTTAGTTTTCTGAGGAATTTCCAAACTGCTTTCCTCAATGGTTGAACTAATTTATACTACCATCAGCAGTGTATAAGCATTCTCTTTTCTCTGCAACTTTGCCAGCATGTTTTTTTTATTTCTGACTTTTTAATAATAGTCATTCTGACTGCTGTGAGATGATATCTCATTGTGGTTTTGGTACGCTTTTTTTTTTTTTTCATAATCAGCAATGTAGAACTTTTTTGTATGCTTGTTGTCTGCGTGTATATCTTCTTTTGAAAAGTTTTAGTTCATGGTCATTTGCCCATTTTTAATGGGGTTGTTTGCATTTTTTCCTTGTGAATTTGTTTAAGTTCCTCATAGATTCTGGATATTAGTCCTCTGTCAGATGTACAGTTTGCAAAAATTTTCTCCCATTCTGTAGGTTGCCTGTTTACTCTGTTGATAGATGAGTTTGCAGTGCAGAAGCTCTTTAGTTTAATTAGATCCCATTTGTCAATTTTTGCTTTTGTTGCAACTGGTTTTGGACTTCTTGTCATGAAATCTTTGCCTGTTCCTATATCCAGAATGATATTGCCTAGGTTGTCTTCCAGGGTTTTTTATATAGACTCATTTATTGTAATAATCTTCTGAACCTAAAGAAGGTGATAGGAACATTTAACTAGAAGTAATATCTTTCATAAAACTAACTTTTTCCATCTTTTCCCCTACCTCCTAAAACTAATATTGAGCTTCTTCACAACAATGCTGTTTTGATTGAGTTTACTTTGGGAGTGGGAATAAGTTCTAATTCTGTTATAGTTTTCCTCATTAAAATTTCTGATTTAGCTGTCATGGAGTAGGTTTTGACAAATGTGATCAATGTGTACAACATAATTAGAAAATACTAAACTACCAAAACTATAAAGAAATCTGCGTTACCTACATGAATTGTTCACATTAGCATTTACACAATTAAAATATTTTTTTCTAAGTTATGCATGTTCTAACAATTCATGGCATGTAGAAAGAGTGGCATAAACCTACAGGTAAATTGTGCATTTAAGAAAATTGGTAGGTATGAGAGAAAATTGGTGGTTTTGTATGTTGGTGAGAAGAATATCTGAAATAAATCCGCAATCACATCTTCAATTTGTGGTTTGCTTTGTTTTATTTCTTTTTTTCTTTTTTTGGTGAGGCATGAGTTTGAGTTGTTTATGTATAGTGTTATACTGCTTCAAAACAGAAACAGCAAGGCAACAACTAGCTCAGGATTTATAAAATGGCTGTAATTTTGCTTAATTTGTGTATATGTGATGAGTAAACATTTTCATGTATCAGTCAAGAAAACTGGCATTAGAATCTGTTAATTTTTGCTGGATATTTTTATATAAATATCAGCCCCTTAATGTAAATGGGTGATTTTTAAAGATTAGTAAAGAGTGGAGGGGACTGCAATATTTTGGAATTCTCTTTAAATTTTTAGGAAACAAATCTTATGTTATCTTATAATACTCTGAAATCATCACAGCCATTAGTCTTAAGAAAAAGTGAAAGAAAATTTATCATGGATTTCCCACTAATGTATTCTTAAGTCAAAATTTTAACTAACATTTTAAAGCAGTATTATTTTCAACAAATGTTACAGAGTTAAGTATTTTATAATAAATTGGTGTGATAGTGTATTACGCAACTATTGAAATCCCTCTTAAATAATTTAAGTAATGAGAAAATGTCAATGTTACTACTTTAAATCAGATTTTCGAATCTGTGCATCATAGGATGTTTAGCAGCATCCTTGGCTTTTATCCAGTAGACGCTGAGAGCCATCCCCTAGTCAGTCTGTAGGTATTATCAGTGTCCCCTTGGAACAAAATCGCTCTTCATTGGGAACCATACTTTACGTGGGGAAAAAAATGCATGGTTCTTTCTACTTTTGACAGACTTTTCAAGAAAAAGAAAAAAGAGAAAATTTTACAGGTCTGTTAGTGGTAAAACAAGAAAGTATAAAATTGTTTATGTACTAAACTGTCTTCTGTTTTGGTTATTAATTAATTCTATGATAAAATTATCTTAAAGAGCAAACATATATTCCAAATTTAACAACCTGAAATTTAAAAATTAATTTTTTTCTTTCAATGTATTGATCAACTACTTTTGTTTTGTGCAGCAGAACCTGAAATATTACAGAAACCTGGAATAATCAAACTCATTTAACAAAGCTATGTTCTTCTTTTTTAAATATTCAGACTACCAGTATCGCCGTAAAGCAACCCAAACATCCAATCTCACTCACATGTTTGTATTACGGGACCATGGTGGTGCATTTAAATGACGTTATTTCTTCAGCCTTTTCAACCTGCAACTAGTTTTGCCCTCGCTGAGGAACAGGAAAATGTATTTACTCAATCAGTTGGTAAATGCTTTCCATACAGTTGCTAGTTTTCTCTCTTCTTTAGTTGTGCTTTCCAGAGTAAAGTTGTCCAGTCTCCTAACTTTTTAAAAATAATTCATCAATCTAGACTTTTATTATTCCAGATTTGCCTATGACCTCTATTGTATTAGTTCAATTTTTTTTCTTTTTCTTTTCTTTTCTTTTTTTTTTGAGATAGAGTCTTGCTCTGTTGGCCAGGTTAAAGTGCAGTGGTGAGATCTCTGCTCACTGTAACCTCCACCTCCCAAGTTCAAGCAATTCTCTTACCTCAGTCTCCCGAGTAGCTGGGATTACAAGCGCCCACCACCACACCCAGCTAATTTTTTTGTATTTTTAGTGGAGACTGGATCTTACCATGTTGGCCAGGCTGGTCTCAAACCCCTGATCTCATGATCTGCCTGCCTCGGCCTTCCAAAATTCTGGGACTACAGGCATGAGCCACTGCGCCTAGCCTAGTTCAAGTTTTAATTCCACATTATGTAAGAATGAGGATTTTAATATATAATGGAAAAACAAGAGTAATTGCATCTTCAGTATAATAGCTAATAGTCTATCAGTTAGCCTTTGCTTTAATAAGGTAAACATGTGTATTTACATAAGCAGTTTTTATCCTGTTTTCTTCAATCATCCTTTTAGATTAATATTTCTTTTTCTATAATTAAACATCTAATTATTTCCTGTGAGACTAATTTATACTTTTCTCATGCTTATCATGTTCTTTGACTCCGTTTTTTTTAATCCCTAGAGATCATACCACAATTAATTTTTTCCTATAATATTTTTGGAAGGAGTCCATTAATTATAAATATGGTTAAAAATGCTATATTTTTGAGTTCGGATTTTATTCTGCAGTTCTATATCTCTTTTTCAAATTAAAACATTATAAATAATCAAGAATTTATTATAAATGTTTAAGCATTTTAATTGTTTATGGCTATGTCATAAATTTGTTTATTTATTCAACAGACATTTACTAAGCTCGGGCTATTCCAAGCAAAGAGGTGCCATAGTGTCTAAAACATAGTCACGGATTTGAATGTCCAGTTTTTCTCAATTTTGAAGTAGGTTTCTTCTGGTCCGTGCCATCTGATGACCACACCCTTTTCTCATTAACTGGGATTAAGTATTCTGTTTTTACAAGTTTTAACTAAGCCTAAAGTAAAGCTTTATTCCACCTATAATATTTTCTACTTACCTGAAACATAAGTTAGTCATCATCTAATATTCACTATTTATACTATTTTTTCATTATCATTTTCTCACCAGCAATGAAATTGCTTAACCATCACGTGCATAATTCTAAGTCAGTTAAGCCCATGTTAACTAGGGAATTTGAGGGGAAACAAATTTTATTTTCCTCTCAGTTTGCATTGAAAGGTAAAAGAGTTATTAGTTTGAGATGTCTTAATAAGTTCATTCGCCTGACCAAGATTGAAAAAAAGAGAAATATTTTATTGTTTGTTTGCAAACGTCTTTACAGTTGACAGAAACCCTACACATATTTACTATATGCAACTTGTTATTAATTATATGATGTGTTACTATACATGCACTCTAAAAAATCACAAACATAAATTATTAGGTTGGTGCAAAAGCAACTGTGATTTTTGCCATTACTTTTAAATAGCCAAAACCGCAATTACTTTTGCACCAACCTAATAGAAAAGGTACATGTTTAAGAATACACATGGAAATTTTATTTTGACCTCACACCCCTATGATGGTTGTATGGCTTTTAGTTCCTGAGTGGATGGATTATGCATTTGGAAAGCCACTGTAGATTGTTTTCTGCTTACATAAGGTGCTAGATCTTTTTACTCAGCTGTGGAATCTCATAGAAATTACTGCAGAAATCAGTTGTGAAATTGCATTATGCATTCAAAAATAGTAGCCAAATAAGTTTGTAAGAGAGTTAAGTACACATACTTTATATTGAGACTGATATTATAAGACACTCTGGTTGAAGATCAATGAGAAATCCCTCTTCATAAAAAGGTTTGCTTCCAGCTCGTGACATGTACCGACCTATTTGTTCTAAACCTCCAAGGAAGCGGCAGACACCTGGAAAAAAACATAAGCAGGCATACATGGGCACACACACACACACACACACACCTCTGAGAGTTTTAATTAGAATCCAAGTCATCACTGCATAAGAGATATACTAATCCTTTGAGCAAGGTGTTAATTGTTAATCTCATTTTTCCTGTCTAGTAGCCTTGTATAACACTCTGTTTATAATAGGCTTCCTGTGGTAAAAGAATAGACTACTAAACCTCAATACATGTTTTCCAGTAATCATTTTAGTGGCCATGGGTCTTTATTATAGTGGCTAATCTCCATAACATCATCATTAGTGGATGAGGGTAGCTAAAATTATAGAGACCCTTTGCTCTAATTATAGACTCAGAATTGCAAATCCATTCTTTAATCAACTGTAAATGCATTGTGAAGGGAATTGTAAGTTCTTTCCAGGGAGCAATATGCATTCAAGCTAGCAGAGTAGAACCGAACAACGTAATGTGTTTGGGGAATGATAACAGAATACGTTCCTCATAGAGCCTGTGTTACATATGGCTACTTGCTGGAGGAGTTGTCACCGTAAGTCATATGTTTCTAGTTCTCCGTTTTCCAGCGTCATTACCACAGCATGGCATTAATATACTACTTGTCCAGAATTCTCTATATTTAGTGTCAAGTATGTTCATGCATGTCTGCTTTTTCACTGTTTGCTCATTTTCTGATATTCTTAAGGGCTGAATGAGAGGAACTGTGTTTCTCAAAAACCAGAAGCCTATGAACTTAAAACAATTCTACATACTTTGTTGTTTTGGAAGTGAATTTTCCATTTTCTTTCATTGCTAGTATACAAAGACTTAAAAATCCATTGGCTTCCATGATTTCACAAATATTTTATCATTTAATGTGGAACGTGACAGACACATTTTTAGCCTTTTGAGTCACAAGCAGCAGCTTGATTTTAATCAAATACTAGGCAATATATGGATATTTCAAAAAATTTTTGTTAACTGACTTCAGGGAATTGTACCTAGAAATGGGCTTGTCTAGTGACCATTATCTTATTGTCTTATAAATGATAGGATAGGAAAATATACCTTTGCATATTTCCTCATCAGAACGTAAGTAATGTTTCTAAGTCAAAATTTTCCGCAGAGGATACAAATGCAAAACTCAAAAACAGCAGTGTGAGCTTTGGGAGTCCCGCCTACAAACTCTCAAGTCTTTACTTCATCTTCAGTCCTCAATGTCTTTTTATATAAAAACAAATACCAAATAATCACGATCTTTTTCCCTCGTGAGATCTCAAGTCTCACCTGAAGAAGCTAATAAGAGAACAGATATTATTTCTGTGTTAATATTGGCCAGGTTGTTCAAATACCCAGATTTCTGGAGATCATTATTTTCCCTTAACTAAGTTCCTTACCTTCTTTCACTCTTCCCAAACCATCTTCCACCTTAGAAATTAAAATAAAGATTCATCTCAACACCATCTCTCTAATCTCAACCTGCTCTTGCATTATAATTATTATCCCCCATATATTTTGGAGGTAAACTATGTTTTATGAGTAATTATATAATCTTCACTGCTGAGAAGTTTTAAAAAATCACTTATTAAATAAGTTACTCATCGTATATTAATTAAAAAATCCAACTAAGTCTCCTGTATTTTGAATTTAAATGATCATTTATCTTCTGTGTTGTAACAGTTTTTGTTTGTAAGCATTTATGTTGAGATGTTTAGGTCTTCGATTGAAATACATAATTAGAAATAAAAAGTCTCCATTTTCCAGGCAAATCCAGTACAACAAAGAATAATGGCACTCAATATTAATAAAAATTCCTGTTTAGCTTTTAGTGTTATAGTAGAATAATATCCTGCCAATTTCCCGGAAAACTGGGGGGTTCATTTATTACCATGACGTTTTGCTCTTTGCTTTAATATTACTATGCTTTCGACAACAATTTTCCTGTATTTGAATTATTACTGAAAGCTACAAAGGTTAACATTAAATATATTAACTTTTTAATGTTATTCAGCTTTTTCAGCCATTAGTCTTCCTTAGACGTCTGCCATTATTTACATAATTATTTTGTCAATCTAGCCACAGCTTTTTACCTTCAGAGTATAATACACTGAGTGTCCATATTTCATTCTACGCCAGAAAGGCAAAGGGCTAGATGAATGGTATAAATGGTGTCCATTCATAAGGCTGGCCTAAAACAAATCTTTAGCTTGGTGGGAATTTTACTTCAAATCTGCAGGAGAGCATGTGAGGCTGAAAGTGGAGAGACTTAAGGTGGCAGGTAGTGAACACACAATTGTAGTCATTCGGTTTTTGGAAAACCTACATCGTGGTAGCTGTAAGATTTTAATTTTTAAGTGAACCCAGTCCTCATAAAACAAGCAATGATTCTTCCAAATACTGGTGCACCACTGTTTTAATCTGAATATTGCAGACTTATGCAAACATTTCCTTTTGCCCTTAGCTTTAATCTTTACTAGCTTGGATCTTCCTATGTGGTTCTTGTTCACTTTTTCTTAGTAAATATACCTGATTATATTGAGCTGTAGCGAGGTGGCGGATATCCAGTTGGTGCCTTCTTGACATCATTAAATCACTTACTATGTTTTTGGTTATTATCTGCTGAGATGTATGTGTTTCTTGTGCACAGTCAAAGGGCCACTATGACAATGCCCCACGTTATCTCATCCTCCCAAAGCAACAGTTTTGAAAAGGCAGATTTAGAGAGGATTTTTGAAGCTTAGGTTCACTGTTTCATTTCTCATAGCAGTACCACAGTAACAATGGAGTCTATTTATGTTTCGGACCCCAATGCCAATAGAAACTACGAAAACATGATGGAGTGTCTAATCCCCACCCGATTTCTAGTCTAAAATTTCCAATCTCAGATTCTTAAATGAAATCTGACAAAAGTATGAACAAACATACTGGATTTTATGTTTTTCTTTTCATACAGTTTTAACATGTTAATTTTCCTATTTTTACTCACCTTAGCAGAAGAATGCAACTTTGAAAAACAGTAAAATCACTCAGGGGGAAAGAACAGGTCTCTTTAAGCCAGAATTCCAATCACTCTGTGATTTCTGTCACCACTCACATCTGCTGATCTTTCTTCTCTGAAAGATTTTTGTCCTGAATATTTGTTTTAGAGAGATATTTTCTGTAACTCATTTTTAAGTTGGTAATGTTTATATCTACCAAACTAAGGAAGCTAGACTGCTTGTTTTTTAATCCAGGAAGAAATGCTATTCATTTAAAATGTTATTCTTTCACAATTAAGAAGTATACCCCTTATATGAAAGCAAGGAAGAGTGTAAGTCGATTCACTGCTTGTATTGCTTGTCATTACTATTCCATTACTGCTCTATCTTTTACATTAAATCTGGAGAATAATATTTACTTTAAAGTAAAAATCAGGAGGATTGATTGCAATGATCTTTTCTAACACATGGCTAAATTTCACATCCCTTCATCTCCTATCCATTTGGCCTCAACGATCCTTGTTTTACAACTTTTCCCTTAAGACCCTGTCTCTGGCCCCCACTTATCTGACTATCTAGCCTTCTCCTCAAATTTATTCATGATCCTTCATCTACTTCTTTGAACTCATTCCAACTACTTCTCATGTCTCATGAACTAATTAGAAAAATCAAAGTTTCTTTGGTAAGAGAAGGATAAAGAATAGCATGTCCTAAATGGAAGTTACCCTTAATACAAATATTATCAACTTTAAAATCAACACTTGCAATGCTCTCTAAACTGTTCATTTGTGTATATGATCTTATGGAATCCTAGTGATCACTCTACGGGATATTGAACAGCATTGGAGACTGTCCATTTTTCTCCCCAGGCCATCCTCTGTTGTGTGCCCTGCGGGAAGGGGCTCTGTCTTCACCAGGTTTCCATGCAGCAGGCTTCCTGGGCTTGGTCTCCGGTGGGCATCAGGAGGAGATGTGGGATGGGTTGGGAGAGATGAGGTCAATGTCTCTAGGGGTGGCTGCTCCATTCTTTAGCCAGTGCTCTCCCCATGTTATCTATCCTACATAGCTCTAGTGCTCGGTCGGCTTCGCTAACACTATTACCACTGCTTTTCCATTCAGTCCTGGGGTTGGTAACAACGTCCTACCGTTAATAATCTCAGAGTGTCTCTCTATTCTTCCAACCTGCCCATACCTTTAGAAGTAATTCCTGTATTAGCATTTTCATTTGAACCATCTCAGGTGACTTCTACTTCCTGCTTGTACCATGGGTGACAAGAGCAGGAATGCTACATACAGAAATGCGATGTTTTTGGAAAATTTTATCCCTCTGCGTTTTTACTGCAGAGAACGACATCTGATATAACTAGATATTGTGGGCTTTTATCTCTTCCCCTCTACATGCACCTCTGCCTATTTTCTTATAACTTGAGCTAATAGAGCTCAGGGGAGTGTTAAATAAAGGAATAAAAATACTAAAATACTTTGGAATTGATATATATGTGTGTGTGTGTATATATATGTATACATATACACATATATAAAATTTAGAACCATATCTTGTTTTTCAAAGGAACCTAGGAAATAGAAATAGGCTTATACAAGTTCCACCAAGTAGCTGGAGAACCTGGGAGTCTTATGAGTTTGAAGACTGACTTGTTGTACATTGACAATGCCAAATATTAAAGATCTTGTCTTAAAGATGTCCTTGGAAGGCATTAGGAATTTTGGAATGCGATTTTATCATGTTTTACATTTTCTCTACTGTGTTCATTCATTAGCCTTCATAATTATTTTGATTTTTATTTCCTAATAATTTCATAAGTAAAAATTAACATCGAGACAATTTTGAAAGGGAAAGTAGTACATTTTGTATGTACTAATTGTAATGCATAGCTGGATGTGTATTTTTGATGTACCTGAAGGACGGGAAGCTTTACCTTTTTTCTCACTTTACTGTTGTTAGAGAATAAAAGTGTGTTGTCTGTTTGCAGATGCATTTCATGACTCTTAGCCCCAGCTGGTGGTGCCTTGCCTTTGACCCAAGAGTGTTACAAGACCAATAGGTTCATATGTCCACTGCACAGTAACAGACCCACTCCACTGAGACAGCAGAGTTAGCAGCAGAGAAAGAGCTTAATGATCACATGGCACAAGCGAGAAGACAAGAGTGTAACTGCCCAGTGAGTTCTCCTTGCCCACTGCCTAGACAGAAGCAGTTTATCAAGACTGGGGAATTGCAATAGAGGAAGAGTTTAATTTATGCAGGGCCAGCTGTACAGGAAACCAGAGTTTTATTATTACTCAGATTAGTCTCTCCAAAAACCCAGGGATTGGGGTTTCTAAGGATAATTTCATGGGTCGGGCGTCGGAAAGTGAAGAGTGCTGACTGCTGATTGGTTGGGTTGGAGATGAAATTATAGGGAGTTAAGCTGTTACCTTGGCCTGAGACAGTTCCTGAGTGGGAGTCACAAGCCCAGATGAGCCAGTTTATTGATCTGGGTGGCATCAGCTGGTGCATTGGAATGTGGGGCCTGTGAAATATCTCAAGCACTGATCCCAGGTTTTATAACAGAGACTCCCAAACCATAATTTCTAATCTTATGGCTAATTTGTTAGTCCTGCAAAGGCAGTCCAGTCCTCAGGAAAGAAAGAGATTTGTTTTGGGAAAGAGCTGTTATCTTCTTCATTTCAAAGTCAAACTGTAAACTAAGTTCCTCCTGACTTTAGTTGAGCCTGTGCGCAGGAATGAACAGGGACAGCTTGGAGGTTAGAAGCAGGATGGAATTCGTTAGGTCAGATCTTTTTCGCTGTAATAATTTTCTGTTATAATTTTTGCAAAGGTGGTTTCAAGAGAAGACTCTGAAATCCATCTCCCCGAGGAGTTGCAGGCCAGGGTCTTTAAGGGGATCATAGCGGTCAAGGGACTGGAGAATTGGGGTTGTTGATTGATGGGGTTAACTGGAATGAAATCGTTAGGATGTGGAAACTGCATTGTTTGGTGAATCAGCTTTTCGTGGGGTCCCTCAGACCTGCTGAATCAGTGGGACCCTGCAGACCAGCTGATGTGGTAGATTCCAATTCTCCAGTCCCTTGACTTTATGATCCCCTTAAAGACCCCAGCCTGTGCCAGGCATGGTGGCTCACACCTGTAATCCCAGCACTTTGGAAGGCCAAGGTGGGTGGATCACCTGAGGTTGGGAGTTCAAGACCAGCCTGGCCATCATAATGAAACCACATCCCTACTAAAAATGCAAAAATTAGCCAGGCATAGTGTTGTACACCTGTAATCCCAGCTATTCGGGAGGCTGAGGCAGTAGACTTGCTTGAACCCAGGAGGTGGAGGTTGCAGGGAGCCGAGATTGTGCCAGCCTGGGAGACAGAGCAAGACCCTATCTCAAAAAAAGAAGAAGAAGAAAAAAAAAGTCCAGCCTGGAACTGCTTGGGAAGACGGATTTGAGGGTCTCCTTCTGAAAGCACCTTTGCAAAAACTATAAACTTCTGAGTTACCGCCCAGCCTCCAGTCAGTGCCCAGATGGCACAAAAACTTTCCATCCCATCACTAGTCTCAATTAAAAAGAAGTTGTTAAAGCCACTGATCTTACAAGACCTACCTAAAACTAGTTATGCTCTTAGCATTTTGTTTTCATTCATACATTCATTTATTTTACAGACATTTGTTTTGCGATGTCTACAAGATGTGAGACTCTCGCTTAGTGCTGGAGATACAAAGGTGAACAAGAAATGTGTTGCTGGGAAAAGATACTGCTAGGCAAAGATGATGGACTCCATGGATTACAAGTGACTTGCTATGCGAACAGTGACAAGAGAGACCTATGGAACAGGCTTGGGAAAAATAATGATGGAAATGATTTGCTTTATTCTTACTGTCCTCAGTGAAGGAGAGAGTTCTACACCTCAAATAAGGACTATACCATCAAATGGCATCGGCTTAAAGCACTAAAGCACTCTTTTAAAGAACAATTACCCATCAGTATACATTTTAGAAACACCCCAAGTCGTATGTCCTTTGAAAAGGAGGACCAAACTTTAAAAAAAATTATATTTAAAAGCAAAAATGCTTAAAAGACTTTGTTTGTTTTTTGATACAGGGTCTCACTCTGTCGCCCAGGCTGGAGTGCAGTGGCACGATCTCAGCTCCCTGCAACCTCTGCCTCCTGGGTTCAAGCAATTCTCCTTGCCTCAGTCTCCTGAGTAGCTGGGATTACAGGTGCCCACCACCATGCCCGGCTGTTTTTTGTATTTTTAGTAGAGATGGGGTTTCGCCTTGTTGGCCAGGCTTGTTTCGAACTCCTGGCCTCAAGCCATCCACCCACCTTGGCCTTCCTAAGTGCTGGAATTACAGCCATGAGTCACGGCACCTGGCCTTAAAAGACTTTGAAACAGGTATTCTTGTAACCACCCAATGGGTGTATCTTGCCTAGATAGAGAAAATTTATCAAAAAAGAGGAATTACGATAGAGAAGGTGTGTAATACACGTAGACCTGGCTAAACTGGTATTGTAATTTTAGTATGACTCCAAAAATTCAGAGGCTATAGTTTTTCAAGGATAGTTTGGTGGGAAGGCCGAATGCTTATTGGCTGAAGATGCGATCATAGGGTGTGCCAAGTGACCCTCCTGCCCTGAGCCCGCTTCTGGGCGGGGGCCACAGAGGAGTCGCTGGTCTGGGTATGGCCATTCCGTTGTCAGAAATACAAAAGCAGGAAAAGACATCTCAAAAAGGCAATCTTAGTTTCTACATTAGTGATGTTATTTAACTGGGGAAATTGCAAATCTTTATGACCTCTAGAATAATGGCTGGCAATCATTTACACCTACATCTTAGCAGAGGTCAGGCCCCTCTCACTTTCCTAACCTGGCAGATTTTCATTAGTTTTACAAAGGTGGTTTAGTTTTGGCAAGGACTATTATCATTTACATTATAAATTGAATTTCTCTCAAAGTTAGCGTGGCCCATGCCCAGGAATGACCAAGGGCAGTTTAGAGGTTAAAGGCGAAAGGTTGGTTAGATCAGTTTACTTTCACTGACATAATTTTCTCCCTGTTATGATTTTTGCAAAGGCAGTTTCATCTTAGGATAAAACAATGATCCTCTTTGTAAACTAATGAATGTGGCTTTCGTCTTCATCTATGAGCATAGATAAAGTGACTGTCTTCTAAATGGTAATGTGTTTTTTATATGGATTTTGTGCCTTTTAGTCAATTAGAGTTTTGGAAAGATGTACAGAGAACTCCATATTTGCCATATTATGCACAGTCACATTACTGCAAACACTTTTGACTGTGAAATAGTTAAAATTCATTTTGGCAATGTACTGAATTTAATAAACAAATATAAATTTTTGTGATGTATTTCTGACAGTAGGATGTAAGATTTGATTTATTGATTCGTTATGATCATGTAAAGCCAAATACCTATGGAAAACTTACAGTAATACTTAGCAATTAAGCATATTTCCTTATGATTCAGATTTTGAATTTAAGTTTTATGTTCTCTTTAGTTCTTTTGCCTTTAACTTATTTTTAAACACTCATTATTCCTGAAGGTATATAAATGTAGACCTTATGATGTTAGATGTACACGTGTGTGGAAAATCAGATAGATGGGGCCTATTTGCAATCAAACATCTGTTGCCTTTCTCAGGATGCATAGTAGGTTCTGTCCCAATGACAGTTGTTTTTCAGTGTCTTGGAAAGCCGAGAAAAAAGACTTTCCTCAACAGAGTATTGTGTCTTCATCTCAATCTTCACCCTAATGTTACAGCAGCCCCACTTATTTGCCTTGTATTTTAAGCATACGTTTCACTTCTAGACAAGAGATTATCTACTTCACTACAGAGAGATTTTAGAAAAAGCAAGAGTGATTTGGTTAAAGTGAAGAGTTGGGCAGACTGGTGTGTAAATCCTCCCCCTGATCTGACACTTTTTCTCATCCTTGGTTTTAAGGTTACCAGAGATGACGTACATGAACATCACACACAGAGGCGGAGTCACACGGAAGGAGCGCAGTGTTGGCTTTTTTGAAAAAAAAAAAAAGATTTTTCTGAAATGGGGCTGATCAATTGCTAGCTTTTCTGATGTCACTAATCAATTATTTTCAAACTCATTGGAAGTATTGTGACTTGCACTTTTTACCTTCAACAAATTCAAGACACACTGAAACTTGTCATTTGAATTTTTAATAGGTTAGGAAAAAATTCTATATTTGACGTTTTTAAGGACACAGAATTGAAAGTTTTACAAGTGACACTTTGCTTCCAGCAAAATAATCATGCAGTTGGTTATATTTCCAAACACACATCAAACATTCTTTTTTCAAAAGCCTAAGCACACGTTATTAAAAAGACATCATTACCCCTAAGGAACGGATGGTGCGTGTGGCTCATGTTTAAAGTCAAGGAAGCATCAGCTTTTCTATTTTGTTGTTGTTCACATGTGTCTATATTACTAGTATGACTTTTGAACTGCAGGGTTATTTCGTTTTGATTTTGGGGATTTTTTTGGTGGGGGGGAATGTTATGGTGAAGGCATCACTTAATTTGAAAAGATTAATTTAGTTAATGCTAGATACAGGATCTCTAAAACTGACTAGCAAATATGGATTGAGCAAGGCTACTTGTGCTGATTTACACTTTTGAGAAAGGTTATTTTCTGCTTTTATAGATTCAAAAGCATAAAGAGTAGGTCTGACATTTGTTTCTTCACTCTGATGGATCCAGAGCCTGTGCCCTAAGATGCCTCTACCCCACACTGAGGACCGTGGGAGTAGAAGACCTAGGAGGCTACATTTTCGCAGGAGCCCTGGTGGAAATAAGGAGGCGCAGGATTCAACCCAAGCACTTGGAATTTTGCTTCAATTCAGCGTAGACTGTGGCCCCAGTTATTTCTGAAACCTGAGAATTTCAGCGATTGCTTGGCCAGTCTGTTGGGACTTGAAGCTGGAGTGAAAACTTCATAGTATGGTTTCCAAATTTGTGAAGTAAACTCTCAAATTTTCAAATATTCACTTTTAGATGTAAGGAAGGTATTATCGTGGTTGTTGGAAATCAGAATTGCCGTGATGGAAATGAAACCGAGTAGGCCTCATGATTTTTAAAGTTTTTTGTAAGGTTCCTTCAATGCATAGAAATGCCAATTTTCAGCTTTTGAAATTTTTCAAACAAATTATAAAATGAAACATAAAATTCCTTTTTGGATTATTTATTTGAATAATTCATTTTGTATTGTCTTCAAATACATTTTCATTCTCTCTATTAGTACTAATTATCCATATAAGTGTTGATATATTTGATTAATTTCAATGTGAGAAACAATACATTGTTCTTTCAAGTATATTAACTTGAATTGTAATTTCATCTTTCTTTCATTTAATAAACAGAATTTACATATTATTCTACGTAGGAGAGCAATTGTCTGATTTAAAAGAAAATACTGAGTAATCGTTTGATTGTAGTTTAGGTTTTATGCTAAGTCTCAGCTGTGCTAATACAGCTAACATGGACAAGCAGCTGGAATGATAATTGGGCTAAAAGTATTTCTCCTAACCCTCTTACTAATGACAGATTTTCAAGAGACGGTGGCATTATCGTAGTTGACTTTTTCACAAATGACAATATCCCAGGGCAATCAATTGGTATTAACCATCCAAGCTTCCTGGCTTTACAACGTACACTCCTTTGTCAGTATTAGAATTGTTTCTTACCTAAGAACAAATGAAATTTTAACAAATGGTGTTTTATTATGACAATGCTGAGAGCCATGCAAATGTACAGGCTCAGCCGTGGAGGAAACACTTTTGTTCTTAAATTATGTTGACACGTGCTTAAGTACATTACTTTCTGGTTTAAACCTTCTGGGTTTAATAATCCTAAAACAGACCCATTGATGTTCCTCATTTCAGAGGCATCTCTCTTTGACATTCTTTTCACAAAAATACCAAAACATTTTAAATTAGGGTATGAATAAGTGCTCAGTATGGAAAGATGTGAAGATAACATTCTCCTCTGTCGCTTCAGTTTTTTCTTCACTTTTATTTTTCATTCATCTTGTCTGCTTTGCTCCGAGGGTGGTCCCTCTCTCATCTGTCTCTGAGAGCACTCAGCCCTTCGTGGTGCAGTTATTGGTTTCCACGTCCCTTGCTGGGTTATGAGTTCCACTCAAGCAGGAATTCGAGGAACCCACTTGTCCGGGAATGATTTGGAAGCCAGGTGTTGAATTTGCTGGCTGCGGGACAGGGGCAGAGGGGACTCAAAGAGAGAGCAGAGGGGAGGAGGGTGCAGCTGGAATACCTGTCACTGTACCAGCCTCAGATTCTTTATTTGTAGGCAAGAGATAATAAGACCTACCTCCTATTTCTGTTGCAAGGATTAAATAAATGACTCTTGGAAGTGTTTTGTTGCTTGGAACTACTAGGTAACTACAAGTGACTCTGAGAGCCTAGCAGGTAGTGTATATATGGAAATAGAGTATATGGACCTGCTTTTTCTCCTCTGAGGAGCTGATGAATATTAACTAGCATAAAAATAAGAAAAACCCCCACAATTTCACAAGTTGAGAACATTTTTCTTTGCGCACTTCTAAGCACAGTTCAGCAAATAGTGCAAATACAATTTTAGATGGCGTGAATCCAACGTTCTATCCAGGTGCTTGCAGGATAGCCAGCCCTAGAAGATGGCATTTGGAGGATTTTAATTCATTTTCACTGCCACCTTTAAGGGGAGTGTCAACCTATTAGTATGTGTCCATAGATTATTCTTGTATGCTTCTGCATTTAAGGTAGAAAAATGATGAAGATTCTCAAAAATGACTTCACCCAAAGAAGAAGTGAAGGGACCTAGGTGTACATGCTAAAGGTGACTATCTCAGAGGAGGTGCCTGTAGGGATGGGATCAGTGGGCTAAGAATGCTTCTTATATCTTTAATTCATTGAAAATACTCAAAAGAATAACATTTTGTGATATGTGAAAACTGCATGAAATTCAAATTTTAGTATGCACAAATACAATGTAGATAAATACATACAGCCAAGCCCTTTTTTTTCCTGTATTTTCTATGGCTACTTTCATTCTTCAACAGGAGAGTTGAATACTTCTGGCAGAGACCTACTGGCCTACAAAACTGAAAATATTTACCATCTGGACCTTTGCAGAAATACTTTGTCGCTCTCCTTTTAGGGATCCCTGGTTGAGGACTTCTGATGAACTAACATTTGGAGGAAAAAGCCTCCAGCCTCCCAGCCTTCATCACAAGTGAGTGGCCTGCCCATAAACACATAAAACTGGGTTACAGGACTGCCACTGGGGGCATGGGAGAAATGCTGATGGAGCTAAATGTCATGGCAAGTAGAGTCTTAGCAAGACAGTGGTCTTAACCTTTTGAAAATTGTGGTATTACAGAGAATGAAGCTATTTTTTCATCCTCCAATTTATTTCACCAGGCCTTATGATCAGTAAACAGAATCACCCTGCTCTCCTGGGCACCCAGAGCTTTTTGTTGCTGAGTTCCTTAGAATGACATTTCCTCTGTGAGGACCATCCCTCCGCGTTCCCATCACTGGCCTGCCTTAGTGGAGCTTGTGCAATGATAGGGTTCACGGTCCTTTCATCTGGGTTTGCGCCCTTGTTTCCGCCATCTCTGTTTATGTGCAAAAGATTTTACCTCACCAACCCTCGACCTCCTCATCGTCAAAAGGAGGGTCCTGTCACATTGTAGGGCTATTTGGAAGACTCCACTTCAAATCCAGCTCCCAGGTCACTTCCCATTCCACCGGCTAGTCAGTTGTTTCCATCACAGTGTTTCCACGTATATTTTGATCTTGTTTCTCTTCCTTAATTGTCTTTCCTTTTTTGTTTTTGTAGTTTCATTTATGTGCAAGATGATCCCTTCCACGCGACAGAGTACTCTTTGAAAGCAGGAAACTTGTCTTATTTTTTTATTGCCCTCCAGAAGACAGCACACTACCTAGTACCAAATAGGCCCAAAGGACGTTTTTTGAATGAATACATTAGTTTTCTTTACTATTTATCTGTAGAGGGCTATACTTTGTCTTCAGAGAATGTTGATTACATGCAAAAGTTACATAGCTAATCTGATATGGAATAAAATCTATAAATCCATAATTCAACATCACAAAAACTTATTTTGAGATTGTGAAAAATACGAAAATAATTTCTGATCCACTTGGAAAATTAAATTGTATTCAGCATGACTGCAAAAATGAATAAAGCTGATAATTTTTAGCTTGAAAATTAGCCATCCTTTCTATAATTGCATTGCCCAATTATAAACAATATGAGCCATGAATATGAGCCACACAAGTAATTTAAATTTTTCTAGTAGTCACATTAAAAAAATGCAAATTGGCAAAATTAATTTCAATAACATATTTTGTATAATCCAATACATCCAAGCATCATTTTAACATATATTCAATATAAAATTATTAATGGTACAACTTACATCCTTTTTCACACTATTCTTCAAAATCCCACATGTATTTTATATGTATAGTACATCTCAATTTTGACTAGCCCCATTTACAGTGCTCAATAGCCACCTGTGGCTAGTGATTACTCCACTGGACAAAACAATTCTATAGCATTTGTGGTAACTCTGAGAGAACATGACTATACATTCATCAAAATGCTTCACTCACCAGCTGGAATTCAGCAGAGAAAATGCCACTGTAGACCATCATTATTTGAATACAATTCTGTTATTCATATATCACTACTTGTGTATGAAAGGGACTGAAAGATAAAATTGGTGGTTGAACCCTCATTGTCTTCACTAACTAGGCACTGTTAAAATCATTGTCGATACGTTCGACCCTGCATCCATCCCGGTGAAACACCTGAGCGTTTTGCTCAGAAGCGGCTCTTTGCTGGTAAGACGATGCTGGGCGCTTCAGTCCATGCTACTGTTGTTTCCTGGGAGCTGTTGATGCTGCCAAATTAGATGAAGTTGTGCTCAGGCATGCTCCTGTTTGTGATGAATGTGTCTCGGTGCAAGTCCCGATTTGTGCTGTTTGGCATCTGTGCAGACAGGCTGGGAGCCTCTGGCTGAAATGAACTGAATTGTACAGACCCAGCTGACTTTCATTGCCTCAGGTAGACACGACCATAAGACGTGCTTTTCTACAGACATATTTATGTTCTTGCTTTTAAATGGAAGACAAAGTCCAAGGCAATATCAAAATGTGGGTCTTGATTTATGTTGAAAAAGACAAATACCAGTGATCCAAGTTACCTGTTTGTTCACAGACACCTTATTAGTTGCCAATGAGTTTTTTTCCCTCTTTTCTTTTAAAACCTTATCCACAAAATGTATGCAGCTGTTATGTCTACAGTTTAAAATAAACAATAAAAGCTTTTATATATTCTATTATGCAGACTTTGGAAACCCATTTTGTTCTTGATAACTGTTTGGAAGGTTTTTATGGGCTGACAGCCAAACCTAAACCTGGCTTTCTGGGAAAGCAAAAGAAGGATGAAAAAGGCCCCTTGCAGCTCTGGTCGTCTGTGATTCTATGACTCTGAGATAAACCTTTTGGAATATGATGACTTCCTAATGCCTGAAGTGTGAGTGGCTTTACAGCACAATAAAGGGGAAAGATCCAGCTGCAATTTATTACAGTCAGGTCAATTAAATAGATTCAGAGCGCCATCATCTCATTTATATCTATCATGGATCACAAGAGAGGAAAAAAATACCTTTGTGGTCTCAGCTTCTGCCTCCCTCTTTCGGATAAAGAGCCGTGGAGACCTGTAAATAGTTGTTGGGATACATTTCAGCAGCAGCGTCTCCACATGGGCAAGCTATTACATTTAAATTGGTTAATATTCCATTGTTAATGGTCTGCCTTTTATATATAAAGACATTCAGGAAAAAGATTGGATCACTACATAAATAACAGCTCTCACTCTTGGCTTTGTCCTATGGAGTTCCTGCCAAAGACTACTGGAGTCTTCATGTTTGTTCAATAGGTAAAAAAAAGCTTTTGCTTGTCACAAACGGTGTCTCATTTATTTACCTAGATCCCTTTCCTTCTGTTTTGCTGCATCCTGTTCCAAAAATATAAGGCATATGGACTCTGACAGCTCTGGTTTCTGCCCCGTCAGTATTCTGTTTATGCCACTTGTTTCCTTTAAAGAAAATTAACTGCCTTCAATCCAGCCCCTCTTGAGACCACTTTTACAATCAAAATACAGTATTTAGATGGTCAAGTGATTAAACAGGCCAGAAAAATAGTAGCAGCCTTTAGAATTTCACATTTTTCCTGTGCTGTAGGGGAAGTGTTTTGAAGCAGTAATTGAAAACAAATCCAAACATGGATGAAGAGTAAATGGAGAGAAATGTGTAATTCACATTCCAAAAGCCTGTCAAAATTTTAACCTGCTGCTTTTTAATTTTGAATTGCTACCTGCAAAATTTGGGCTTATCTTCATGAGGAAAAGTCCTTGAGATGGTGCCTGACCTTGTAGTTCTGCTTTTTTGTTCTATTCAATTCATTATTGCAGAGTTTTCATGCCTAAAGGTTAACATTAAAACTGTGAACTTCTATTGAGACAACTGAACCTGTTTTTTAGTTTGAACAAATGCCAACTCAGAGCCATTGTCATTAGCATCACTCCCGACAGTTTTGATAATTCTTCCACGTCCACTTTGGCCCAGGTACCTTTTCCTTCCTTCTGCTCACACTCGTGCAAGACTTTTCCATTTGTCTTGATCACGTATCTTCTGATTCATTTCACTGGCTAAGATATAAACAACTGGGAAAACAAAATACAAAGCAAAATGAAAAAGACACCAAATTTCAAGATAGCAGGTAGACAACATGGTTTCAAGTCGCTGCAGTTTACCCCACACCAAATTGCAGGGTTGCGTTGTGGGGTTGCTCAGATTGCTGGTGTTCCTGGGGTGACAGCAGTCCTGCCGGATGCCACCTTGGAAAGGCCAGTGTGGTGATCAGACCCAAGGGCCACGAGGCGATATTGTGGAGGAGAGGCTTTGTCTACACCTGCACACAGGGGCTGGGGGATGGGTTCTGATTATACCTGTGTAACCTTTCACAAAACCATTTAATTATGCCTCTGAACAATCAGGAAAATCATATTTTCTCTGTTCCCCTTTGAGAATTACTGAAAGGATGAAATAAGCAAGTAAGTCAAAAAACATTGTATGGAGAGCAAATATGAGTTGTAAAGAAGTGGCTCACTCACTATGCTAGTTTGTGTCTGTGTGTTGACACTGATGCTTCACTATTCTTGTTAGCTTCACTTTCCACTTTTCCTTCCAGACACTTCTACTGGCCTGCTGCTCCAAGAGCATTCCCAACAGCAAGCCATGCGTTCATGCTTTTTATACACCTTGTTGAGGCACAGAGTAAGCTGGGGGAAGTCTCGAGCCTCCTCCATAGCACCATGAGTCATTCACTGGCAAAGACTGGTTTTGCTCCTTTTAGCATGAGCCTGGTGTTTGAAATATGGTAGGCACACAATAAAAAAACATGCGCTGAAAATGACTTGTGTAGTGCATGTACTTACTAGTATTTGACAAATAGTTATCCCTTACTTCAAGTTAACTAGTTTTACAGAATTTCACTAATTATAAGGACTCCAATTAATTTGATTTTAAAAATCTGAAGCTTTGAAATGAAATATTCAAGACTTATTGAAAATGAAGGTTTTGCATTTTCAACTATTCTTGTCTTAAGTGCTTAATGTTTAACAGGGACTCACAGTTCATTTACAAATTATAGGAGAAATTGTTTGAGCTAAGGATGCGGATAAATTACAGTCAACATTTTAATTTTTATATTTATCTTAGATGTGGAAAGCAGTTTTCCCTGTTAAATAAACTAGATCATTTAATTTTTAAAAAGTCTATCATTCAATATTTATGGTGAATTTACTCACTATGAAGCACTGTGCTGAGTTTTGAGAATGAAATAATAAGAAGGATCCAGTTCCTGCCTTTCAACATTTGAGGTCTAGAAAGAAGGCAAAAAATGATAAGTAATTATTATAAAATGTTGCTGAATACATTAATGAATGTTACAAAAGCCCTAAGGAGATAATACTCTTTCTGCTATTAAGGGTAGATGAATAGGTTTTAAAGAGGAGGCTTCCTTGTGGGAACCTGAAAGAGGGGTAAGAGTTTTTTCACTATGAAAAAGAGAGAAGAAAGTTTAGATTGAGGGAACGATACTGAGACCATGCAATAGTATGATAAAAAGTTGTGCTTTGGAAAGATCTTTGTGTTGTAGTATGTAGAGTATCAACTAGTGAAATAAAACACTGGTCAGATAAAGAGGTAATTACAAAATTTTTCTGAGTATTATAAGGGCAAATATAAGAGTGTGGAAAGGCAGGCTGACATGGTAGCTCATGCCTGTAATCCCAGCACTTTGGGAGGGCAAGGCGGGCAGATCACTTGAGGTCAGCAGTTCGAGACCAGCCTGGCCAACATAGTGAAAACCCACCTCTACTAAAAAATACAAAAATTACCCGGGTGTGGTGGCATGCTCCTGTAATCCCAGCTACTTGGGAGGCTGAGGCATGAGAATTGCTTGAACCTGGGAAGCAGAGGTTGCTGTAAGATGAGACCGTGCCACTGGACTCCAGTTTGGGTGAGTGAGCGAGTCTCTGTCTCAAAAAAAAAAAAAAAGGAGAGAGTGGAAGGGCAAATGAATTATGAAGAGTAGGGCACAAATGCAGGTGTGTCAGCATTTTAGTTTGCAGCAGTGGCCAACACATAGGACTTGTCTGTAGTATGGAAGGAGTGGAGGGTAACGTGCAGTAGTGATGCTACACAGAGGTATGTATGTGATTATACGTATGGACAAATATTAATGCTGCTGTTTGGAAGATGGGGCACAGGATGGAAAACAAGTTTGGGGAAGCAGAGAAAGAGCTGTTGGTGATTTTGCTGCTTATAGAGTGGTCCTCAAACCAGTGGTGTTGGCATCATCTGAGAGCTTGTCAGATTCAGAACCTCAGGCCCACTTCAGATCCACTGTATCAGAATTTGCGTCTCACAAGATCCGTAAGTGAATTCCAGATTAAGGTGTCTCTGACAGCATGGTCCACAAGACAGGTTGAGTTGGAGATGCCTGTCTGTATGTTATAAAAGAATGACTACGATATCAACTAGTAAGTAAAGGAATATGAGAATTCCCCAGGTAATTAAATACATAAAAATATTACTTTTAAATGAAATTATCTTCAAAATAACATCCTAGCCTTAAAAATTCTGAATATTATTTGCTAAACTTTTATTTCAAGAGGAGATGCATGAATCTGGCCAATATGAGACCCTTGGCTTTCTCACTAATAGGCAATTTTTAGGTGATTATGGAGTAATTAAGAAGTGATAAGGCCCTGCAATGTTTTCTAAATACCAAGGTTTCAATTTTCTAGTATTCTGTCGAAACACTGAATTTCTGAGCTATGATTTCAGCTTGAAGAAGTTTAATTTCAAAAGCATTATTTAAAATCATGACTTTTATATTTGGAGTCAAAATTGCTGCAGGCAACTTTTCTGATTGTCATATCTTTGGTATTGTGTCTGTTCAGTCTTTAGTTACAATAACATACAATGCAAAGCAATGACAACATCACAAAAGACATTTTAAATTAATAATTGCACTTTACCTTTTTGGCAAAGTTTGATTTTATCAAGCCTTTCCTCCCCTCCCCAACCGCCCCACCTCCTTGTTCTATCCAATTCCCTTAGCATTGCCAACCCTGGAACTGAATCCCTTTATTAAATGAAACCAGGCAAAGCCAATCAAGGCCAGTCATATGCCAACTGGTTACAATAGCTGATTCTAATGATGAAATATAACCCAGTATTAAAGTCAGCCCCAAAACAAACAAACAAATTCCTCCAAATTGGACGCCACATGCGCTCACTTGAGACACTGAACAGCCAGGATGAATTTTCTAATGAATGGAATCAGATTGAGTGTAAGCATTGCTTTCAAGAACCATGCAATTCCAGTTCTCTGAAAATAATTTTAAAATATGCTTCAGGGTCTTTAGACTCCCCCAGATTCCTGAGCTTGACCTCTCTACAGTAGTTAATTATATTTATTGTAATGATGTGATGTTTGAAACTCTACTTGTTCTCGATGCTTGTGGTTTTGATCCAGGCAAAAGTCTATGACCACAATAACCACATTAGCCTGGCTCATAACCCCCATATTTTACAAAGTAACTCAGCACTATCTTCTCTTCCTAAAAAGCCTTCAAGATAATAACCTATTTTTAAAATATATAACATTTGAAAGCACTTTGGTATCACCCCAGATTAAAAACAATAGAAAACATTCCATTTTGAAAACATACGATGTCAGCTAGAGACTGACTCTAGAAATCATTTTACTGTAAAGATAAACTTATCATCACTTAAATTTAAGAAATATATATACACATACATATATACATATAATACATATGCATATTTATGCATCAATAATGTATGTATGTATTCAAGCTATATTATAGGTAGATAAATATATAAAATGTATTTTAAGATATATATTTTTGAAAACTTAGCTGAATGTGAAATGTTTTAACACTACTCAATAAATAAAGACACTTTTAAAATATTCTACTTAAGAATCTTACTGGCTCCAACTGTTTGCCCACTTTGTCATAATGTTAGATTAAAACAGATATGTTCTGAAATACAAATTAAAACAAAATTTGCCTGAACCAAAATTTTGTTCCTCAAATCCCAACTGACCGTCATGTGAATGTCAGGGGGATGCAGGAAACACAAGAAGATGAGCAGTTTAAAATTAGAGTTTATAGAATTAGTAAGCCATCTTTTTAACAAGTACAATATTTTTCTCTGTAGACTTGAGTCTTAGTAATTTAGTCTCTTTCGTCTGGTCTTGGGAGGATTTGTACGTGAAACAAAAGCATTTTACAAAATGGTACAAGTCTTGGCCTGAGCTGCTGAGAGAAATCTTGACTTTGAACAAGGCTGTATAAGAAGGTGATCTTCTAGAGAGTTTAAAAAATTCATGAAAACCACTCCTGGTAGAATTTGCCCAGCACATTTTTTACATGATTAGTAAATACTTATAAATGTAATACCCTCTTTGCTTCCTACACAATTTAAAATGCACCCCAATTAGCATATAGATGTAAAGATTGAGCAACAATAGCAGAATCAATGATTTAGACTTGCTTTAGGCCCGACACTAATTTTTGCGAGTCCCATAAACAATATCCTGTCATCTTTTTCGTGTCACCAGTTTGTCTTCCTGAACTATCCTGAACTGAACTTAAATATTTTGGTTCTGTTACATGTACCTAACAAGTGTATCCATAATTATCATTGTATCTAGAAATAATAGCACATTGAAGCAATCTTTACAAATAAAATAGGGTTTATTTTTCACATATTTTAAAATCTTCAAAATGCACATTTTTAGCTCAGATCTTTCTCTTGATTGCAGACTTATTTGTCTGACTGCTATCATCAAATATATTCTTGAATGTCTCCCAAGCATCTCCAATTTATTATGTCCAAAACTCACTTTTTTAAACACATAAAAAATATCGTTTATTTAGTGCCTCCTAACTTCCAAGCACTGCATGCCTGCTGCCGGAGATATGCAAAACTCACTCTTGATCATATCTCTAAACCTGCTCAGACCCTGTTCTTTTTTCCTTAGTATATGGCATTACGATCTATCCAGTTGCCCCTGTCAGAAACCAAGGAGTCATCTTTGACAGTTTTCTGTCCCTTATCTCCACGTCTAGCCTATTGCCAAATCCTGTTGTTTCTTTCTTCAAAATATGTGCCGGTCTCCTCTAGCGGATTCTTCACCCTGTGGCCTTTCATCCCCAGCATGGCAGTAGCTTCTTTTCTCTACCACCATTCTTACCTCCAACCTAAATAGTTCCTTGCCAGCATCTAAAAACCCATTAAAAATGCAAACTGCAGGATGTTGTTTCTTTATACAAGGGCTCTTTACTCACTTAGAACACAATCCTAACTGCTCACCACAGGCGACAATGCCATGGCCAACACCCACTCTCACCACCACAAACCCAAACCCCTCTCAGACTTGCTCTCCAGCCCCTGCCTTGGGGGCCCCTGGTCATGGGTTGAATTGCTCTCTCCCCTGCTGCAAATGTCTGTTCAAATCCTCACCACTGGTACCTGTGGATGTGATCTTATTTGGAAATAGGGTCTTTGTGGATGTAATTAGGATGAAGTCATTAGCATGGCCCTAATCCAATATGATCAGCGTCCTTATAGAAGGGGAAGATGGCTATGTGAAGACACACACACGGGAAGAACAGCACGTGGCCATAGAAGCAGAATCAGCATGGTGCAGCGGCAGGCCAAGGAAAGCCAGGGATCCAAAGACCACCTCTGCTAGGCAGTGGCAAGGGTAAATTCTACGGAAATCTTACAGAGAATGGCCCTGGTGACACGTTAATTTTGAACTTGGAGCCTCTGAATTGTGAAAGAATAGATTTCTGTCAGTGCAAGGTACCGAGTTAGTGGTACTTTATTATATCCACAGCAGGAAGCTAACGTATCGTCTTTTCTGATTTCCAGACACATGAAATTTTTCTCTACCCTAAGCTTCCACCTGCAGGGTTCTCACTGCCTGGGGCACCTTCACTCTCATTTTGCAAACCTGAATCCATTCTTTCTGGTCTTTGCTTAAATGTTACTTCCTAAAGGATGCCTTTGGCCTGGCGCCGTGGCGCATGCCTGTAATCCCAGCACTTTGGGAAGCTGAGGCAGGCCGATCCCTTGAGCCCAGCAGTTCAAGACCAGCCTGGGCAACATAGGGAGACTCCGTCGCCACAATAAATAAATAAATAAATAAATAAATAAATAAGCCAGGGTGGTGAGCATCTGTAGTCCCAGCTACTCAGGAAACTGAGGTGGGAGGACCACTTGAACCCGGGATGTTGAGGTTGCAGTGAGCTGAGATTGCACCACTGCACTCCAGCCTTGGTGACAGAGTGAGACCCTGTCTCAAAAAAACAAAACAAACAAACAAAAAAAACATGTTTTCTTTGGCTACTGCACAGGAAGGTACTGCTTCCTGTTTATCTTCTCATGGCAGTCTCCCATCATTCCACCCTTAGGAACCATCCAAACTCACCAGCACAACCTGGTGTATGAGGTTCTTTCATGCTGGCTTCCTGGTGTGCACCCCTCAGACCCTCCTCTGGCTGTGTCCTCAGACCACATGCGCTTCCAGACTCCCTCACACCTCCCTATTGTATTTTCCCAATAAGCCTGTCAACTGCTGATTGTTATCAGTCACCTCACACACTCACCCATATACGTAAGGGTCTTAAATACACGTATAATTTGCAACAACTGTTCCTTCATTTCTAGACTGGTGATTACAGGTATGTAGTAAGTATTCAATAAATAACTATTTTCAGGAGGAATGAATGAACGAGTGAATGAATGCGAATTAGTTCCTCCAGGATTTCTTTTAAGTCTTGCAAATTGGCCAGGGCTTTTTTTTTTTTTTTTAAATAACCGAAAATGAATTATCAAAGCATTTTCCTTTCCTTGAAGTGAAAAAGCCATCTAAGAAAAATCAGTTGTTTCCACAATGAGTTGCAGTAACACAACATCCAGCAGAAAATGAGAAATCAAGGAATTTGCATTCTGATATTATACTCGAGTAAGGGAAGCACCTTGTTTTGTCAATCAAAGCTGTTCACATTTTTGATGAATGATAAGTGTCTGGTTTGAATAGAATAATGACCCACACTTTCAAGGAGTGACTGCTTTGCTGAGGTAGGTGCTTCCTGGTTTTGTTTTTGTCAGAAACATGGCAGAGAGAAAAGGCTGTTTCTGCTCATTATAAATCTGTCATTTTAGTCCAAACTTAAAATCCCTGGATATTTTCACAAGTGGGATTCTTGAATGTTTCCAAGTTTCAAAGAGTTCAGTTTAGCTCAAATTGTATAAAACAGTATGAGGTCATAGATCGCCTTAGCTAAATTGTCACAGGCATAAAGCATTCCTATAGTACAGTCATAGTGGGGTTTTGTGAATGTTCATATAGTATTAACACACCAGCACTGAAAGCATGCAAATGATAAGTAAAGGGACACAAGTACTTAGTTTCCAATATATATCTGAACACAGGATTCCATTTTTTGTTCAAATGTGTGATGGGATATTTTACAGTGTACTTAAACTATTGGGTGAAAAACACATCAATATTCAGAAATATTAAGACAAAAATTTTATGTTTGTGTGTGTGTATAATAACCATTTATTTCCCAGTCTGCACAATAGTAACTACAGGCACCACTGTGTGTGTATGTGTGTGTGTGTGTGTGTGTGTGTGCATAATGGATTCATAATCTAGTTAAAAGACTCAACTTTCATACAGCTCAACTGAAACGTTCTCCTGAGAATCCTGTTAGCTGAGACCTAACGTTCCCAATTACGAGGCTGTGTTTTTCTGTCTATCAATACACTACAGTTTCGGGTGGAACTCAAATAAACCATTCAGATGCAGTTCAGAAAAGAGAACTGGGTCTGGCCACGACTGAGCGTGTGTTTAACATGTGTCAACTGTCGGGTGTTTAATAGGATGTGAAGGGTCAAATGCGTGGCACCTCTCCGTTGTTGGGGACGTTCCTCAGAGAGGCAATGTGTGCTGACTCGAAGGAGCAGATTGGATTTCTGCTGGTGAATGTCACTGTTGCTGTGCCCACTGCCAGGTGTGGGGAACCAGGTCTAGAGCCAGAGCCCAGCAAGGGAGCCTTTACAGGATGGCTGAGATCTAGGGTGATCACACTCGCTGGACGAATCTCTGAGCATTATTAGGGCCACTCCTACTAAAGGATGATGGTACGTCAAGAGAGAGGGGGGCTGTGTTTTGAGTCTTTCTTCAGAGGACCAGTCGTTCATCCAAACGCACAGTTTGCCATTGCTGTGGCCACTGAGAAGGCACCATGAGATGCTGGTTTTCCTCTGAAGCTTGCTGCTGGGTGCTTGCCTCAAACTGTGAGTCACTGTGGAACTTCAAAAGGAAGACAAAACACAGCACACCTGCCAATAAAACCCAGAAAGGATACACGTGCTTCAGTACTGGGTGCCTTAGCGCCAAATAGGATCCAGGCCTTGTCACCTGGGATTAGGTCTCCTCTTCCCCCTTTTTAAATGAAATTGAAACAAGAAAACAACAATAACAACAACAATAAAACTGGAGATGAAGGAGAGAAAAACCTTGAGCTAAGTGGCTTCCAGCTTCTTACATCCTTTCACACACTCTTTCACATGACTTTTCTCTTTTATTAGTCCCCATTTAGAAGCTCCTTCATTAAGTCTTCCTGGGAAGTCAATACGGTAATCTGTAACCTTTTATTTTTAGCATGATTCCCAAAGCAATGATATTTTTCAGACGTATTTAAAGCTATTTTTAAAGCATTTTTGGGGGGTTACTAAAAAGAAAATAAGACTGGAGTAATCTGAATATTTCAAACAGCTCCAAATCAAATTCATGGTAAATTTGCCATTTAAAGATGAAGCAATTTGGACTTGTTGATACAGTCCCAGGTAGAATTTCTCTTAGAAAATCCCAAAATGGAAGTCATGTTTCCAATCTGACCCCAGGCCTTCTGCTTACAATGAGTCTAGGGAACCTCTTCCCTGAAGACAATGATTGTTGTTTCTGAGGAATTGGAGGCACATGTACACTTATGTCGAGCCATCATTTTCAGTAGTTCATCTTGCCCCTCACTTGGCTGGAGAAAATTTAACATACAGCGTTGGGGAATTTCACAAATCTAGTGGTACTCCAAGGAAGTGCTCACAGAGTTGTTGGAACGATGACAAGGACTTGGCCACAACGACTATTCAGAGCCCCATGATCATATTTAAAAGTGGGATAGACCAGGCGCGGCAGCTCACGCCTGTAATCCTAGCACTTTGGGATGCTGAGGCGGGTAAATCATGAGGTCAGGAGTTTGAGACCAGCTGGTCAACATAGTGAAACCCTGTCTCTACTAAAAATACAAAAAATTAGCTGGGTGCAGTGGGGGGCACCTGTAATTCCAGTTACTTGGGAGGCTGAGGCAGGAGAATTGCTTGAACCCAGGTGGCAGAGGATGCAATGAGTCGAGATCGTGCCACTGCCCTCCAGCCCTGGCGACAGTGTGAGACTCCATCTCAAAAAATGAAATAAATAAAAAAAAAGTGGGATAATTCGGCTGCTTCTGAGCCCATTCTAGGACTCCACATTCTTCTCCTGGCCTTGTGACGCAGAAGCTTGAGCTTTGTGGGTGGAAACCGAAGCTGGTTTTGTGCTGCTCTTGTCACTTGAGAAGCTCACCCCATTTGTGTTCTGGGGTTGTTAATTCGGGTCATGCCTCAGCTCTCTGTGGCTTCACCTCCAAAAAAGAAACTGATAGATACTTCTATCAAGCAGAAAAGAGAAGCAGGACTGACTCGCTACATTACAGAAGTATGCGATCTTAAGAGATGGTACCAAGTTCTCATTTGCTAGAGGTCTAAGGCTGCTGGAAGGGAGTAACATTTTATTTTAAATGACACGAAAATCATCTTTTTTTTTTTTTCTGCAGGATTACATTTGTCACACATAAAAATACTATTCTTAGTCCCCAGCATGATCCATTCATTATTTTATAGACCCAAAGTCCTCTAGCAAGGATTACAAAACCACATCACAAAATGTTCGCAAGCGCTGCTTCTGCATGAATCTGACAGCTGTGGAATCATCCACAACTAGGCCATGTGCCAGTGAACCCGCATGTGTGGACAGAAAGAGTGCACGCGAAGGTGGGATTGCTTATGTGCATTTTCCCCTCCTGATCTGCCTTTTTTTCTGCTAGAAAAATATACCTAATAGGGTAGGAAACAAGGTCTATTTAACAGATGCTCTTAGGAGAGGGAGACAAGAGACCTCAGGTCCAACCCCAGTTCTGCCGTTTCTTGTTGCTGGAATCTTTGGCAACTCCCTGAACTTGTTCAGGTCTCAGTTGCATCCTCTCTGGAGTCTAGAAGCTTCCAGTGTGAACATTAATAATGTGTATTGTAATGTGTCTGTAAAGTGTTTGCAGGAGAATTATAAAGATTGTCGTCTAGAGAGTGAGATAATCCTTTTTGGTTGTTTTGGAGGGCTCCGGCCATTTTGGATGAATACACAGGGTGGTTAATTAGGTTGCCTCCATTCACAACATTACAGCACAGCAAATGTAGGCAAAGAAAGGCAGAGATGTTGAGCCCCTACCAAGGGCTGGGCATTTCTCAGCTCAGTAAAGCATTGCACAATTTGAAAGTTAGATGTTACTTTTTAGAGGTAAGGAGAATGAGGCTCAAATAAGCTCGATAAGTTGCCCACACATCCCACAACTGCTGCTGTTGGTGGATTTGAATCTAGATTTTCCCTCTGTGCGTGCCGCCACACTGACCAGCCAAGTTGCCTCTGACTTTCGTGTGTCAAAGGAGGATGCTTTCACCAAACAAGACAAAACAGGTATCAAAACACCAAGGTGTCCCATCACAGGAGGCCTAGTGGCCTTAATATTTTGATCTGAGCAAAGAGATCTTCTGGCTTCTGGAATTATTCCCTTCAGCTCCCTAAGGACTAGCGTTGTTTGCTATTTGTGGGGAGCATGTTTGATCATCTGAGAATGTGCTTTGCTGCATGCCTTGAAAGAGGAAGCCACTGTCATGATGTGGAAACAGAAGAGCCGGTTCCAGTGTCCAGCTTCCTCCAGTCTGACCCTGATTGTGTCTCCTTTGAAACAACCAGACACCAAAATACTCCAGAAGGGAAGCAGCACTGAGAGAGGGCCTTATATTCTTTTAAACGGATCTAACTGGGTCTTGTTAGGTGCTGACAAATGCATACTAAACCCCAATAGCACAAATTCATTGATTCTTTAACATAACCCAATATTCCCTTTTTCCACCCTGCACATGTAAGAGTCTATTCTGGAGTCAGAAACTTGCCCCAGTAAAAATCCATAGCAGAGCAGTAGGTGTGAAAGGTGACTGCAAACTGGAAGGAATGAATGACTCACACAAAGCATCTCTGAGAATTATCGATACATGGGTTTCATTAGTGAGAGTTATGACTGTTCTTAGAGACCCATTAGTTCCCCAATGAAGGGCTTGTGAAGTTCCTTACATTTTGACAATTCTTCACAGTGAAAGATGTTGAGGAAAGATGTAGGAGCGGCTGACTTTCACTGGAGAGTTTGCCTCACATGCGGCAGAATATGAAGTTAGCTAACTCTTTAGGTAAACCAATAACAGCACCAAGTAAAGTTAGCAGCATTTTAGACGTTAACAGATTATTCACTCATGCATGTTTTCAACTATGAACAATCTCATTGTAATTCAAAGGATCTCAGATAATTAGATGTAATAGAATCTGGTGAATTCTTAGTAGCTTTCTAATTCATTGTATTTGGTTGCAATTTTGTGGGCAATTACATGTATTGAGGTTTTGGATGCCTGAAAGTCCAAGTATGTTTTTGGTATTGAAGCAGAATTAACATAAAGTGATTAAGTGGCATGAATAAATTTGCAGATAGATGATAGGTCATTGAGTAGAAAATATATTATTGGAAGAAAAGAAAAATGGAGAAATAAGAAGGACGACAAGGGGGTGAAGTCCAGTGGAAAAGCAACATTTAAGGGGGTATGGTCAAGCTATAAGATAACAGTTGTTAATTCCCTGAGGACTATGTTTTTTCTTATCAGTGTGATGTAAAAGCAGTGACAGTATCACACTTCATTAATAGAAGAGAACGTTAAACATAAGGGCAATGTTAAGTTATGTTATTAAATTTTAAAATGAGAGTAATAAACAAGGGAACCTAAGGAATAGCAAGTCTAATTTTCCGTAAGGTTTTCTGGGGAATTGGCTGGGTAGAAAGGAGAGCAGCTGACATGCTGTGGACAAGTAGGGGCACTAGGGCAAGGAAGGGGCTGGCGGTGAGCAGTTTGGGTGGAAAAAGTTGGATCTTCTTGCAACTCTGAGTAGTTTAAGTGACTTTGCCACCGGCTGCCCATATCAAACCTCCTGATCAGAATTTTTTAGTACTCACTTTGCAGCTAATAGTTGAGTAATAAGAAGCTATTTAAAGGGAAGGATGTGAGAAAACCTCATATAGTTAAAAAATAAAATAAAAAATAAGACCAAAAATGACTACCGCCAAAACCCATTTTCAGAATAAAGTCCTAAAGTTTTATTCCTGGAGATTTTACTTTCAAAGCTGTCAAAAATATTTCACTGCTTATAACTGAAGTAAACACAGCATTTTCTGCCTGGGTGCTACAGTAATATCTGTGAAATCAAGGTTGAATTGTGCTAGTTACAGATGAATGTGTGAAGAATACATAACTCTTAATGTAATTTTAGAAAGTTTGTGCACTGCCTCTTATAATTTCTTGTATCATGTTCCGGGAAATGCCATATGGCTAGGGATACATATTTGGACCTCTTGCCTTTGTTAATCACCAGCTTCCTTCTGACCCCGTGTACTGAGCACATTCTATGGCAACTCTTCTTCCGTCAGCGAGTTCCGGGATCAAAGACTCGCTCCTCTGTCGTTTGAGGGCAGAGGATGTTATTTTACCAGCCTGTTTGAAACTGAGCACTCTTCAGTGGCAGCATCCCTTGAGAAATACCAGAACGCAGCAGTGACCCCAAATCACAGGATTAACTATATCCATGAGTTATCTTAGAAAACAATATGTACACACTGGGAATAAAACTGCCCTGCCATGATTTCGCCTTTTACAGTGAACATGTGGCTGTGGAATACAGAGGAAAGGAAGTGAAAAACTAACATACTTCTAACAAGCGTCTTAGAAAAACCATTTTGGTCTTCTAAAAAGGAGGAAAGATTACTTCATTCTTTCAGTCAATACAGGAGGACTTTTATCTAGGAGAACCTCTAATCTTTTATTTAGGAGAGGTTCTTATCACTAATAAGCAACAGGCATTGCATCAGGCAAGCCAAAAGGTAAGGGAGACCACCCTTATCTTTGAGAGCTGTATAAAAAAGACAGAGAGCGAGCAGAGACTACTCCTTTCCAGCTCCATTGAGTGGGTACCCCAAGAGCAATGGGCTGTCCCCATCCCCACCCATACCTACAGGGAGGAAGACGCAGCACGGCCTCTGGTCTTTTCCTCTGCGAGTACATCCCATATCATGTCATGGATCAGCCAAGGTTGTTCCAGCACCTCTCTGAGCTCATGATCCAATCTCATCAACCTGATTCCCATCTTCCCTTCTACTTTATGCCTCTTTCATGTAGAATTCTTGTCTTGCTTCTCTGCGCCTGGGCATCACTCGATAGCCACCCCTGTCCTCCATGACGTAAGGACGCTGACTTCCTCGTGTGCACCTGTTGCTTGTCTTCTCTAGAACTAGCAACTTACACCACATGCTGGAGATGAGACAGGACCTTACTATGATGACCGCCTGTTCCCTGGTAGGCTCTCTCTCTGCTGCTTACTCCATGTCCACATCAAAGTGTTTTGAGTCTATCCCTAAAACAGCACCTTCTGTTTCTTCCCCATCTACGTGTCTCTCAAGCTCTTCCCTGTCTCTTCTCAACACCTACTAGCATCATCCCCATCAAGTCCAGGCACACATTGTCTGGCTGGTGGGGCTGCCCCATCCCAGGCCACAGACCAGCTGCTCCATGTTTGACTCAATCATCATTCACAGATCCCCAAGTCCCCCTTTGGCAAAAAAAACCTGGTAGAGCTAATGATATTTGATCAATTTTAATAATTTACTGTGATTTTTTTGCAACTACAGAGAGAGAACATTTTATTTATCTGGCAGATTATATAAATGCTTCTGTTTATTTTGCTTTATTGGGAAACTACTTTGAGAAACTATTTTGGTGTAGAATACAGTGCTGGAGGGAGTGAACTGGAGCCAAGGCTATGGAAGAGGGATAAAGCTAAGCTGTAGGGTGGGAAGCAGTCTGCCTGGGCTCCACTCTGTCCGCTGCCCCTTGCTTGCTGAATGGCCCTGGTTGAGTTATTTTATCCCGCTGTATCTTGGTTTCCCAATCACTAAACTTTTCTCATAGTGCTGTTGTAAATATTAAATTAGTTAACGGTTATGAAATGTAGAATCATGGTTTTATCACTAATTACAAAATAAATATATCTTTGATGCTGAACAGTTTTGAAATATAAGGAAACCCCAAAACATATTACCTAATACCTCTTCCCCAGGAATGTTAATATTTTGCATACTTTTAATCTTATTTGTTATAGGGATTTATGTTATGTTCAGAGCAAAATGACATCACTATACATGCCGTGCATTATTTTGATTTTTTGACTTTAAATTTTTTTCTTAGCAATGTACTATCCACTTTCTAAGTAAGTTATTTGTATTATGTACAGTGTATTCAGTTACAAGTAACAGAAAGTGACAAAAACTGTCTTAAACAACAAGAAGTGATTGGCTTATGTAACTAAAAGGGAGAGGGATTCTTTATTACGATATTATGATTAGACAGACATTGGCTTTATTACTGCTACTCCTGAATAATCTCTATATTCAGAGTCGTGGGAATGAATGCCTTGTGCTTATTGGTTCAGCTTTATTTATTTGCTAAACCAGTTCCTGTGGCAAGTGAGATGGGGGTGTGCTGATTGGTTGCTGGGGTTAATCTCATGTCAATGGCTATAAAAAAAGGGGGAGAACTGAGTGGGTTCAGGGTATATATATCCACAGTGTCCCTTTTTGTATTTTTAAAAATATTATTTTTATCAATGGACTAGTGTTCATAAAATTCAATCACTGTATATTCTTAAACAGTCTAATTTCTGAACACTTATAAAGTTTTCTGATATAAATAATGCTATAGTGATAATTCGTGGGCACATTTCTTTCTGCTTCATTATTCATTGCTCCTATCTGTATTCTTGTTCTTTTTTTCTCCTTTCATGAGTTTGTTCTCATTTCCTACAACTGTTATTCATATCCTCAAACTTTCTTTAGTTTGACACTTTATTTTGCACAGCATCCTCCCATGTATTTTTATCTTTATGGAAGCTGAGAAGGATAGTAAAAGGCATATGAGATTCCA
The DNA here is from genome assembly GCF_003255815.1 of Theropithecus gelada. NCBI lineage: Eukaryota > Metazoa > Chordata > Mammalia > Primates > Cercopithecidae > Theropithecus > Theropithecus gelada. The sequence continues at coordinate 44,761,059 of NC_037685.1, read as the reverse complement.
TAGCAGGTGGGCTTTGACTCATATTTGAACTCTGCCTGTTAATAGAAGTCTGACTTTGGAAAAGTCATTTGATTCCTATGAATATCATTCAGTTTTCTTAAAATACAGGTGTATTAGTCTGTTCTCACACTACTAATAAAGACATACGCAAGACTAGGTAATTTATAAAGAAAACGAGGTTTAATGAACTCACAGTTTCGCATGGTTGGGGAGTCCTCACAATCATGACGGAAGGTGAATGAGGAGGAAAGTCGCATCTTACATGGTGGCGGGCAAGAGAGCATGTGCAAGGGAAAGTTTTGTAAAACCATCAGATCTCGTGAGACTTCTTCATTATTATAGGAATAGCACAGGAAAGACCCACCCACATGATTCAATTACCTCCCTCCGAGTCCCTCCCTTGGCACATGGGAATTATGGGAACTGCAATTCAAGATGAGATTTGGGCATGGACACAGCCAAACCATATCAATGGGCAACAGGCAACAGGCAACAAAAGTAAAATTAAGTAAATTGAACTGTATCAAAATTTAAAACTTCTGTGATTAAAAAATCACAATCAACAGAGAGATAAGGCAACCCATGGATAATAGAAAATATTTGCAAATGATATGTCTGATAAAGGGTTAATATCTATGCTATGTAAAGAAATATACAACTCACCACCAAAAATATAAAATAAAATAATTTTAAAATGGGCAAAGCTATTGAACAGACACTTTCCCAAAGAAGATATAGAAATGGACAACAAGCATGTGAAAAGATGCTCGACATCACTAATCATTAGAAAAATGCAAATCAAAACCACAATGAGATACTACCTCATACCTATTAAGGTGGCTACTATGAAAAACAAAACAAAACAAAACAAAAAAACAGAAAATAAGTGATAGCAAGAATGTGCAAAATGTAAACCCCTGTGTACTATTAGTAAGAAGGTAAAATGAAAATGGTGTGGCTGTTAGGGAAAACAGTTGACTGTTCCTTAAAAACTTAAAAATATAATTATAATATTGTCCAGCAATTCCATTTTGGGGCATATATCCAAAAGAATTGGCCATGTGAGGTGGCTCACACCTGTAATCCCAGCATTTTGGGAGGCTGAGACCAGAGGATAACCTGAGGTCAGGAGTTTGAGACCAGATTGAGCAACGTGGAGAAACCCTGTCTCTACTAAAAATACAAAATTAGCCAGGCGTAGGGGCACATGCCTGTAATCCCAGCTATGTGGGAGGCTGAGGCAGCAGAATCACTTGAACCTGGGAGGCAGAGGTGGCGGTGAGCTGAGATCATGCCATTGCACTCCAGCCTGGGCAACAAGAGCAAAACTTCATCTCAAAAAACAAAAAATAAAAAAAGGAAAAGCAGGGTCTTGTACACTCATGTTGATAGAAGCACTATTCACTGTTGTGAAAAGGTGGAAGTAACCTAAGTGTTCATTTACAGATGAATGAATTTTTAAAATGTGGCAATTATATATAATACAATATTATTTAGCTTTAAAAAGAAAAAGAATTTTAACACATAGTCTAACATGGATGAATCTTGAGATCATTACACTAAGTGAAATAAGCCAGTCATAAAAAGACAAATACTGTATAATTACACTTGTATAAAGTACCTGGAGTAGTCAAATTCATAGAGACGGAAAGTAGAATGGTGGTTACCAGGACCTGGGGTAAGTGGAATATGGGCCTTTGTTTAATGAGTAGAGAGTTTCAGTTTTGCAAACTGAAAAAGTTCTGGAGATCTGTTTCACAATAATGTGAATATACTTAGAACTACTGGACTCTACACTTGAAGATGATTAAGATGGTGTGTTAGGCTGTTCTTGCATTACTATCAAGAAATACCTGATACTGGGTAGTTTATAAAGAAAAGACATTTGGCTGGGCGCGCGGTGGCTCATGCCTGTAATCCCAGCACTTTGGGAGGGCAAGGTGGGCAAATCACGAGGTCAGGAGTTCAAGACCAGCCTGACCAACATGGTGAAACACCGTTTCCACTAAAAATACAAAAACTTAGCCAGGCATGGTGGCAGGTGCCTCTAATCCTAGCTACTTGGGAGGCTGAGGCAGGAGAATCTCTTGAACCTAGGAGGCAGAGGTTGCAGTGAGCCAAGACTGTGCCATAGCACTTCAGCCTGGGGAACAGAGCGAGACTCTGTCTCAAGAAAAAAAGAAAAGAAAAGAAAAGTTGTTTAATTGGCTCATGGTTCTGCAGGCTGTGCAGGAAGCATGGTACTGGCATCTGCTTGGCTTCTGGTGAAGCCTCAGTGAGCTTTCAATCATGGCGGAAGCTGAAGGGGGAGCAGGCAGGTCACATGGTCAAAGCAGGAACAAGTGAGGGGGGTGGGAAGGTGCCACACACTTTTAAATGACCAGATCTCCTGAGAACTCACTATCATGAAAATCAGCACCAAGTTATGAGGGATCTGCCCGCATGATCCAAACACTTCCCACCAGGTGCCACCTCCAGCACCAGAGATTACAATTCAACATGAGATTTGGGTGAGACCAATGTCCAAACTCCATCAGATGGGATATTTTATGTTATGTGCTTTTATTGTTTGTTTATTTATTTATTTATCTTTTTTTTTTTTTTTTTTACCATAACTTAAACAGACTATACAATATAAAAACAACTGATCTGCCAGGTGTGGTGGCTCATGCCTGTAATCCCAGCACTTTAGGAGGCCGAGGCAGGTGGATTACAAAGTCAGGAGATGGAGACCATCCTGGCTAACATGGTGAAACCCCATCTCCACTAAAAATACAAAAAACTTAGCAGGGCGTGGTGGTGGGAGCCTGCAGTCCCAGCTACTTGGGATGCTGAGGCAGGAGAATCACTTGAACCTTGGAGGTGGAGGTTAAACTGAGGTGAGATCGTGCCACTGCACTCCAGCGAGACTCCATCAAACAAACAAACAAAAACTAAAACAAACAACAAAAAAAGTGATAATTTCTGATTAAGACAAAAGTTTGATTATTTTTCCTATCTTATTGAAATAAAAATGCTCCATCAGTTAAGAAAAATGGGGACAAGTCTACCAGTCAGACAGGGCACAGAATCAAAGGGATGACACAGTGCCTGGGTTCTTCTGGGATCAATAAAATGCATGATTGCTGTTATCTTTCTCTCTTAATTTTTTTATCCTCTTTGATTCATATTTCTTAGTTTTAATTTTCCCATTTTTAGCATCCAAAAAAAATCTAGTCCTTCAAAGAGTGCAGTGACTTCTGTTGTGGTGGTGGTTGTTATTGTCAAAGGGAAGAGCATGGTTATAGTGCATTGGTTCCTTCACGTGAGAGGCGGCACGCACAAGCATTCTCAGCCTGCTCAAAACAACTCTGAAGGAAATAGGGGATTCCTGCTCCTAACAGCATACATGCAAGCTCCCTGCCTGAGTGGCATTCAGTGAAGCCACATATAACCTTTCAGATGAGACGGAGCAAAGGCAGCTGAACAAGAACATTTCAACAAACCATAAATCTTATTTTAATTGGAATTTTAAAGTACTCGAAGCAAGGGAAAAGTGACAGAAAAAGAAGTAAAACTAATATGATCAAGCTGAAAGCAACCCTGGTCACCAGCGAAGACACTTAACATTTTCAAGGGAAATGCTTCTGGATAATGTTTCCTGGAAACCAGATGGGAAGTTAGATTAGCTGTTTTCTCCCCCAAATAACTTGTGTTTTTGTCGTTATAATGGAACATTTACAGAAAACCGACAATAGGCTGGCTTTCTCGTTGGTGTGGGCCTATGTGAAATGGTTCTTTCTCGTCGGCGTGGGCCTATGTGACAATGATAAGGTGATTACAGGATTAACCCAAGTCTTTGGTCACATTAAAGGTTAAGGATGGAAAGAAGGACAGGAAAGGACACAAGAGACAAACATGACAGATTAAAGGCAAGTGAGCAATAAAATCCACCTAAAAGTACAGTCATGAGATAGGAGGAGAAATGATAGCCAAAGCTGCGCATGTTACCATCACACTTCATTAATGTAACAACTTCTGGGATTCGTGTGTTCCACAGAAGTGAATTTCCAGGTCACTGAGACTAACAAAATTGCCAGATTAATTTTCTATTCAACAATTTTTGCCGGATGTGGCAAAAAATGCTCTTCATATTTCTCTAACATTCCTAAAAAAATAGATGATTAATCGATTTTCATCCTTAATTATTCAAAGGAAACTTTACCAGCATTTATTAAAATTATCGTGAGTATACATTTCCTAAAGAGGATACTTTTGGGAGTGTAAGGGGCACATTTAGTGACTGTGCAGAAACTCAGGTGTGATCGGACTCTGTCCCAGAAGGCTGGAGTGTGGTCAGTCTATAATTCTCTGCTGATATAAGTACTGCGTTCAATTTTGTCGTCCAGCATCTTTTACCCTTGAGAAGCTGGGTAGTCACGTTGCTGGCATCGAACAGCCTTTATGTCCCAAGTTTCTTCTAGTTATTTGCTTCAAATATTGGGCATGCAAATGGGAAATCAGATGGCCAAGCTAGTTTCACCATAATATTACACAAGGGTCGTGTCTCAGAGTCAGAGTGGAAAAATAGGAGAAATTATTCTATTACGTGAATAGTGTCGGGTATTTCTACTCAGGATTTGAATCCAGGGGAGGGATTATGTGTCTCTGCTTAAGTAGCAGTGTTAACCAAAACGTACATTTCTGAAATCAAATGCAAAAATCAGGTGTCACTTAATCCATAAATTATGTTTTGTTTCACTAAGGTCAATTTGATTCTTATGATTTACTGTAAGGGTAAAGAAAGCTGCTGCAGGTTCCTCTCCTGGGACATTTCAGTGGTCACAGGATGTGCACTAGTTGGCAGTAGCCCCTAGTCAGTGTTTGCATAGCATCATATAGTCTTCCTCTGAATAAGTGGGGATGATAGCCATAGAGAGAATTTCCAGGACATACACCACGATTACAAGGTGTCAGACACCCTTCGAAGCACATTACGTACAACAGCACACGTCAATATGGATACACATGTGGATTCATATTTTACTTGAAATGCGATTTTAAATCCCAGGTAACATTCATTAATCTTAATTAATATTATGAATAATTCTATAGTGAACATTCATCCCAGGATGGTGGGAGTCGCTCAAGGCAACCGCCAATAGCTGTATCCCAGGGAAATCCCAGTCAGTTGGAAAGCCTGGAAGTAAAACACACTGGAAGTAATGGGGAATCCCCTTTTCGAGGAGTCCCTGACCCTGTTGGGAATGTCAGAACTCAAGCAGCCTGAGTAAATCCTGCCTCTGTCATCAACATTTCAGGACAGAGATACAAAGAATTCAACCCCTTAAGATGTTTACCATTAATTATTCTTACTTTACTACCACCATCGGTGGGTTATTAAGATAGGCACTTAATCATTTGCATGATCATGTGCTAGACAAGTGTTGGCAAGAGCCAGCTGACATTACACCTGTTTTTAAAAGCAAGAGAGGGGTGAATGTACTCTGCAGATGCTGTACTCATCTTTCCATTACTTTACATCATACAAAGGCATTCACTTTGTGTTTATACAAGATGTGGTTCTGCAACTTACCTCTCTTTCTTTCTTTTTTCTTTTGGTAAAAATCTGACTTCAGTAATCCATGTCTAAGTTACCAAATATAGAGAGAGACTAGTGATTTTGCCACTCAGTAAACAATTATATTTTAAGAAAGTGGATTGTGTCAGGGTAAAATACTTTTGTGAATCCAAAGCTAAAATATTTAGGGAAATAACACATCATACATTGTATTGTACAAAGTTCAACTCCTGTTTTCTCCAGCAAATCCATCACAGGACAAGGAGGACTCAAACACAGCATGTTCTTTTTGCACAGTAGAGTCAGGCAATTCTGGCAGCTAATTGGTCATCTAAAGTAAGTGACTACTTAATATACACAATCTTTGCCCATTAGTGTATTTCAGTCCAAACAGAAATTAAAGACAGAGATGGCTGTGTATGGGAATGTGCGACCTCTAAGATGACTGGATATACATCCTGCATGTAAGCCACTGGATGGAGAAACAAGTTATTATTTACACCAAAGAGGGAAGCACTCACTTTGGGTTTTGCAATGAGTGACTTTTCCCATTCCCAAGCATGAGTCATGTCATGTCATGTCACTATGTGAAGTGGCCAGGGAGTTGCCATCCAAGCTCGCAGTGGGAAGGCATTCCCAGGGTAGAAGGCATGGACTTTCCTGAGTCTTTGAAGCAGGAGGGAGTGTACTTTATAGTCATAGAAAGAGGAACATTCCAAGAGGCAGGTGTGGTGCTAGGAGGGGGAGAAGCTGTGGGAGGAGTGGTAAGGATGGTAGGTGGAGCGTGGTCAAGGAGGAGCAGGACTCTTGAGGATGCTTTTGTCAGTTCAATGGTGTTTCCGGGTTGTAATACCAACCTGTGACCTCATGTTCCAACATCAGGATTCCTATGTAAACTAAACTTAGTAATACTATTTTATTTATTTATTTTTTTTGAGACAGAGTCTTGCTCTGTCACCCAGGCTGGAGTGCAATCTTGGCTCACTGTAACCTCCACCTCCCGGGTTCAAGCGATTCTTGTGCCTCAACTTCCCAAGTAGCTGGGATTACAGGTGCATATCACCATGCCCAGCTAATTTTGTATTTTCAGTAGAGAGGGGGTTTTACCATGTTGGCCAGGCTGGTCTCAGACTCCTGTCCTCATATGATCTGCCCATCTTGGCCTCCCAGAGTGCTAGGATTACAGGTGTGAGTCACCACACCTGGCCCCTAAACTTAATTATTTTACATAGGTATACATCTTTTATTGATTTCAGAGAATAGGATAAAAAAGCCATCATGTCTGAAAAAGAGCAAATAGAGCTAGAGAATCGTGTGTGAAGACAGAGAATGGGAAACAAAGGGAAAAACATGAACTTCTGAACAACAGGGTCTACACCCCAGATCCAGGAAAACAAGAATTTAAACCAGCAATACTTCATTCTTTTATTTTTCTATTTATGATTTCATTAGCAATTAACTCTAAACGTTATTGATTTCTTATTCTATACAAGGTCACCTGGACAATTTCCATTAAGACAAGAAGGTTAATTAAAATCATTCTACAAGCTCACATTTGATAAGTGTTAAAAACAAAAATATCTTAGGTAGTTATGAAGTAGTATGGAGAAGGAACAAAATATTTTGAAAGAAGCAGGCACAATTGTTGATTTTGCCTGTGAACTAGATGAAGGCTTTTCAGACATGGCACAGTCCTGGGTGTGGAAGGGTGAGGAGGAGTAGGCAGCTGTGGACAAGGAGGGTTGAATGTCCTGGTGCGCCTCACACACTGCAGGGTTTGGAATCTGGCCTCTGGTTCTTCCTAGTCCTGGGACTTGGGGGATTTATTTAATCTTTCTGTCTCAGGCTTTTCACCTGTGAGAACAGGAGGTGGTAATAGAAGGTACTCTGGAGGATTATTGTCTGAATTAAGAAAGACAATAAGTCAAGAAAATAGCAGAATGTCCAATAAACAATCTGCAAGGTTATCATTAAGAAGATATCCTAGGACATAGAGCTTGGTTTGCACAAAGGCAAGCTCCTGAAAGGTCCTGGTGGGTTTGAGAAACTCTGGCACTTTGAAGAAGCCAGGGCTGAGCCAGGAGGACTAGGTGGTGACAGACGTCAACGTGGAGCTGAGACCTTCCAGCATGGGCGCAGTGGGAAGCCACTGGTTGAGCGAAAGTGGAAGGGGATGTGGCTGCAGGTACCCATTGTGAGGACACCCTGGGGCATGGATGAGGATGGTACTGGAACACGAAGAACCCACGCCCAGAATGCCAGCTCTCTAGGCCGAGATTCTATTGCAGTCCAGGGCTGGGATTATGAGAGTGGCAGGGGCGAGAAGAGGCAAGGTTATGGAGCCATGACTGAACTAAAACCAAGAAAACTGGGAGACTTTTGAATGTGGGGTAAGAGAAGAAAATCTGAGGGTGACTCCTATGTTTCTCGCCTTTGTGACAGAGTAGCTCATAGTACCATTAACAGAAAACAGAATTTGGAAGAGAAAATAATGAAGGAGGAAGGAGAAGGTGCTTTTGGGGGTGGGGGGTCAAGTTAATAAGCTTGTGTTGCCATCTGGACATCAAAAGAGAGACATCCAGGGGTCAGTTAGACATAGCATCTGTGGACCGGAGTCATCACCACCCAGATGGTGGTTAAAGTAAGGGATGTGTCTCAATGAATTCCCCGAGGACTAAATGCAGAGGAAGCCTCCTGGGGACACCATGGTTGCAGGGTCTTGCTTTAATCTACCAGAGCCAGCAACACTCTTTCTGTCTCATGGTGAGCTTTTTGATCTTCTCCTAGTGTTTGTGTCTTCTGATTTTGTAACTCTTTCCCTGTCACACCCCTCAGAGGGGTATTCTGGCCCTTCGCTTTCACCTGGAGTACAGTGTGTATTTTTGTCCTCATGTGCTGCTGTCAGATACTCAGGGAAACTGGATCACCTGGTCCAGTAGAGCCCGTAGGATCTTAGGTCATCGGGTAAGAGATGGGGTTGGCCCAGAGAAGGCTAAGATGCCTGAGAAGGAGAGATAGAAATATAAGGCAATAGTTGAAGATGGGGTGTCTTGGCAACCATGGAAGAAGAATGCTCGTAAGGATGGGTCAAAAACAGCTTCAGTGAAGACACACTTTTCCTTCATCTAGATTCTCTGAGCTCTGACCTGAAGCTACAAGTATTGTAATCTCTGTTTATTACATGGGATGAGAAAAAAGTAAAAGACTTCTCACCTTTCTAGAAAGGTGAGCTTCAGAAACAGTTACTAATTTATCTCAGTGTATCCTCTCAATAGTGGGTTGCCTCGTGACTTAGTTTTAGAGCTTGAGTTTCCCTGTGAGCAAGATCAGAACAAGACGTATCCCACTGGACTGAGTATTACATAATGTAATTTATAAATATTAATATAGACTCTCGAACACAGTAAGCACATAAAACACAATTTGTTTCACTTTTTTCTTCCCACTTTTTTTCCTCATCCTTCAACTACTTTTAGGACATTTCTGGGTCTGAAGTTTTGACTATTCCCATAACATGGTCTGAAATACTCACCGCCTCTGAAACATACTGTGAAGGCCCTGGCGTTGCCTGCTTGCCAGGCCTTTTCTGGGATTCTAGGAGGTTCACTGGCGTGGTGACAGGAGAGTTTGGGTCTCCTGGGTACATAAATGCCCCTTTGACAAGAGGTTCTTGGTGGTACATAGCACATGGAAATATTCTGTTATGTTGGTTTGCAAAGCGGTTTGTTGACTGAGAATCTTAGACTTCAAAATTCCCTTATTTTTATAATTGAGTTATAAAATAATAAAGAACTCTGTGAAAACTACCACTAAGTGGTGTTTAACACACATGACACTATTACACTCTGCATTACACTAAGTTCTTTACACAAGTGATTTCACCTAGTTTTTGCAACGAACTTGTAAGTAATGTCACGCACATTTCATAAAGGGGAACATAAGGATTTTAGAGTTAGTAAAGTAACGAGTTCAAGGTCACACAGCTAAAACCTACCAGGTACTAGATGAAAGTCCAGGTCTTTCTCACTCCCACACTGGTGTGGTTGTATATCCCTGCTTGCCTGTGCTAAGGCAGGATTCTGGAGGCATCTCTTCACATATAAAGAGCTTGAGAAACTGAATAGATAGAACTTGATCACCAGTTTATTTCCATCATTTAGTTCCAGTAGCCTCATTCATGGGCGAACATGACGGTTTCAGAGAGTTACTCTCTGACTTCATTGCTGAATTGCTGCCTTTGATTGGCTGTGTTGTGAGAGCTCCTGAATTTCCAGGGATGTTGTTTTCCTTATGCTCTCTAGTTTCAGATCACCGGGAAAAGGACACTTAGTGTCCCCCAAATTCAATCTTATACTTATTTAGCCCACAGAGTTTCTGTGAAACTTAAATGCCGGTGAGGTGTCCTTTCAATTGCAAAACATCAGAGACATGGAAAAAAATTATTATTCAATCAATAATTTGATTATTTAATAATTTCAATAGTTTTGATGGCTGAGTATGTCATATGTCAGCACTTTTCATGCTACCCTAAGTAAATCAATAAGGTAATAGTCATACTTAGCTAAATAGTGTTGAGCTCTCACCATGTGCTATGCACTATGCTAAGAACTTTACCTGAATGAGTTTGGATATTTTCCACGCCACCCTGTGAAATAGGCAATATACAAATCTCAGTGTCACAGATGAGGAAACTAGGCTCCAAGTGCTTATGAAATGGGACAAGATCATCTGGATATGAGTCCTGGATGTCCACCTAAGATGGTTTTGGTTTATTTGTTTGTTTGTTTTCATCTATCCTTCTATTAGTGCTATGTCTTATTTGTTAGATGATGCTTATTTCACTTAAAAAGCAGAAGCAAAACTTTGCAAATCAGATGTCCAGGATTTCATTTTCTCATGTGATATTTCAAACTTTCAGCTACATTCTATCCTGAGCCAATTTTAGCGCATATGTATATTTGTTCAAAGTTCAGCGGTGTTTTCTTCCTTTTTCCTTCTCACCAGGAACCTATGATACAGGTACTGTTTTGTTTGAGGCAGAAACAGTTTTAGCAACAGTCGCTAATGTCTCCTTACAGGCCAGGGAACTCTCAGACAAGTCATTGTCCTGGAGTAGAACATATATCTGAAATACATCACTCTGAATGAGAAAGAAAAGGAACAGCAGGCAAGAAATCTGAATTTGATTAGTGTAGTGATAACAACTCACTTTCTGGACAGATTAAATGCAATTAATTCCATGCTCCCTAATCAACCCGTATGTTTGTATCAGAATTCTCTCTTCTGTGACAGTTTTTGATGGGTAAGATAATGTTTTTATGTAATTATGTCTTCTGTTTTTTATATTTGATCATTTAATAATTTATTCATGCTTTAAAAACTCATGTGTACAGCACATTTACAAAACACAAAATAAGACCTTAAAATAAATCTTTAGTGGTCAAGGGCACTTCTGACCTGTTTAAATACTCCAGCTAAGATATTTAGACCAATGTCTAGAGATACAACCAAGGCTAACTACAGCATTCCATGCTTCTGAAGCAGATATTCTCCAGCCAAATTCAGTAGAAGAATACAACTTCTGAGCTTTCTATACTTAGGGCTTCATAGATCCATTGTTAGCTACAGAAATATAGCACGAATATTTTTTCTCTCAGTAGCTAAAAGCCCTCTCACTCCCCACTCCAGTGAAAAAGAAGAAAACCCATTGTCTCTACATATAAAAATTTTATAAATAAGTGTATCTCATATTACACTTCATATTCAATAGGTGCTATGCTAACAAATAAGCTCTAAATGATTTTTTTAAAGATCTGTCTAACAATAATCAGCTCACGCCTGTAATCCCAGCACTTTGGGAGGCGGAGGTGGGCAGGTTGCTTGAGCCTAGGAGTTTGACATCAGCCTGGGCGCCATGGCGAAACCCCGACTCTACAAAAATGCAAAAGTTAGCCAGGCATGATAGTGCATGCCTATAGTCCCAGCTACTCGGGAGATTGAGGTGGGAGGATCACTTGAGCCCAGGAGATCCAGGTTGTAGTAAGCTGTGATTGTATCACTGCACTCCAGCATGAGAGACAGAGCAAGACCCTGTATCAAAATAATAATAATAATAACAACAATAATAATTAAAAGAAGAAAAAAATAGCTTTTTGAAAGATTCCAGGGAGAAGAACTTTGTGGAAGTATGCTCACATATTTGTGTATGTAGCAGGGAAGCAGGGCTTGGTTGTCTGTAGTTGACACAGGCACTAAAACAATATTCAGTATTATAGGTTCAGGACTGTGAACCCATAACTTCAACATCTGTACTTTTTCCACTAAAATGTGCAAGCTATCTTACAACTCAAATATTCATAATAACTGTGTATTGAAAATGATGCAAATTAATATTTGCACCTCATCAGGTCATAGATTTGAATTATATTTTACAGGAATCTACATTTTAATTTAAACCCAAAAGTTATTGGACTTTTTTGGGGGGTGAGGTCTTTATGTTTATTAGTGACTTTAATGAGTCCCATAAATTACTGTGAGATTCCCCGGTGTTTTTCTGGTCTAGATCCCTCAGAGGTCTAGGTCACTTTCACACTCAGAAATCAATCCTAATTATAAGCAGAGGTTGTAGCATAAACAACAGGAAATTGGCTTAGTAAAAGTAAACTGGTATTTATTAAAGGCCTATAACATCGCAGGCATTATGCTAGTAGGCCCTTTACCTAGATTATTTCCCAGCCAATTAGGTATAATCCGTGACATTTTAACGAGGAAGGATACAGGCCAAGAGGTTGGGGTTGATTTACTCAAGGAAACAGACTGAAGCGTGGTAGAGCTGGAATGCAAGAGCTGCTATCAGCCTGGCCTTGCATGTCATGACTCTGGTCTTGCCACCTCTGTTCTTACCCACTCCCACCACCTCCGTGTTGTTTAGATACTGCTGAAGACTCTCACTGCGGGCTTCCCAGAAATCTTGTTCCTTAGTATCTGACTCTGCTTCTGACCTTGCATAAGGTGGTTGAGTCTGTGTTGTGGCTCACCTTGCTGGACCTAATCCACATCTGTCCAGTCCAAAGGTGCCCACCCACTTCCCCCCGGCCTTGCTTTAATTCTTGGGATATTACATTTGGCCTGCCATGTGAAGGTCTTCCCATTTACTTTTTGAATAAGTCGTATTCTACTAATTCCATCCCCCAACCTGTGTGTGTGTGTGTGTGTGTGTGTGTGTGTGTGAGAGAGAGAGAGACAGAGAGAGAGAAAGAGAAAGAGAGAGAAAGAGAGAGACAGGCCGGGCGCGGTGGCTCAAGACTGTAATCCCAGCACTTTGGGAGGCCGAGACGGGCGGATCACGAGGTCAGGAGATCGAGACCATCCTGGCTAACACGGTGAAACCCCGTCTCTATTAAGAAATACAAAAAACTAGCCGGGCGAGGTGGCGGGCGCCTGTAGTCCCAGCTACTCGGGAGGCTGAGGCCGGAGAATGGCGTGAACCCGGGAGGCGGAGCTTGCAGTGAGCTGAGATCTGGCCACTGCACTCCAGCCTGGGCGACAGAGAGAGACTCCGTCTCAAAAAAAAAAAAAAAAAAAAAAAAAAGAAAGAGAGAGACAGATCAGTGAACAAACATCACCTAGATGAACTTTCCTATGAACCTGAGAGTGTCCTTGGTTGGCCTCCTGGGCATCTACGTAAGCACTGGACTTTATGAGCTTCCCATGTAATGCCCACCCTACGTGGCACACGTACCTCCTGGCCTTCTGCACAGGTCTGGAGGTTGCTCTCATGAGCCAGGTGGGGCCAGTATTGCCTCTGGGCCTGGGCAAGGCTGAGCTTGCTGTAGAAGGCAATGGGTGTGTAGCAGAGGAAGGCAGCACCTAACCTAATGCTCAGACCTCCAAATAGGATTCAGTCCCAGACCCTCTACCCAGCCTTCCTTCTTCAATTGCTGCCCAAACTTCAGCATGATAAAATAACCAAGAGCTCATCCTTTCTGACATTCTTCATTTCCATCCCAGCGATGGACGTTGTTTAAAGAGGAATATGTCTGCATCAAGTTAGAGTTTAAGAAGGATCCTGCCTGTGCCTTTCACATACCGATGGGTATCGTCCTGAACTGCTGCAGGCATCCCGCAGCCATTAGTGTTAACAGATGCTGTGATAATAATTCTTGAAACTATTGCTCCAGGAGTGTTCCTTTGAGTGATCTCACTCATCAAGATGAAGACCATAAATTCTGAGGAATGTTAAACAATCAAATTCCTGACCTGTCTGTGACTATGGGAACTAAGTGCTGTTTACAGGTAGGGCCCTGAAGTTCAAAGAAAATCAGCCCTGCAGCTTTTGTTTTTCATCTGCATGAGTTAAAGCTGAGCCAACCTACTGTGCTTAGTGAGGTGCAAAATGAGGTCTGAAGAGTCTTTCCAATCTCAGGCTGCCTGCTTGCCCAGTGACACCTATTTATTTCAGCTTGGGTCAGTACCAGAAGCCAAATTGCCATAATCCATGAGGGAAGGTTTGCAGTTCTTGTGGAACTCAGAAGGACATAGGAAGTGGAGGGGACTCCAAAAGGGGTCATGATCCAAGTAAGAAAAGAGAACAAGACAATGGAAAAAATAGTTGAGAGAGAAGGAAAGAGAGACACAGAGAGATGAACACCCTGATTTGACCTCCTCTCCAGCTATCTCACAGTCACACAAATTTACTTAATATCCAAGGAGCTGAGTGCGCTCTAGAATAAACACTAAGGGTCGAGTGGCATGTATGTGATTTCACCTGTTTGTCTTTCTCTAATCCCCATATCAATTCTTAATTGCCTTAAATTCAGGAATCACAAGAAAATATATTCTCTATGGTTAAAGAAATCCTTCAGACTTACCACGTGCCCTTGATGTAGAAGAGTTAATTTTCTAACTAATTATTTGGGAAAGCTATATTTTGTGTCAGTGCATAATGAAGAAATAAAAAAAACATGGTGAAGAAGTGTAAGTTTAAATTCAATGTAATTGAATCATTTTACATAATTTTCTTGTTACAAATGTACATTACAAATTCCATGATTCCACACTACAGTTTACTGAGCATATACTGTAAGTCACTGATTGCACCAGCGAATTGCTACAGGAATATTAAAACAAAAACAAAAATGGTAAAGATGCGGCGCTGGCATGAACAAGTTTACCAGCTCATCAAAAGGCATGATGAGAAAGGAGTTAACTGTCAATCAAGGCCAAGCATGATAACGTACCTGAGAAAGGCTTCAAGATCAGAGGGGGAAATACCTTTGTGTCCCACCAATTGCAAAATCTGGGCTCTCCATGGTCAGTGTGTGGGTAGTGCTTGCTGAGCTTCTGCTGTGGGCTGGTGCTTTATGTTGCTGTTTCATGTCTACCCTCATGTACAGGTGAGAAAACTTAAGCCCAGAAAGATTTTATGAAATCTTGCAAAATCTCTAAAAGCTCACCAGTGTATGCAAGTCTAAAAACTCTCCAGTCCATGTCTCCCCGTAGGCCTACACCCAGCTCAGGCCCTTTCCGCTCCCCTGAGCATACTGTAAAAGTGGCTTTTGTCCAGGTAACTGGGAAAACAGTAGCAGAGAAGTTATGTATTTATCTCCTGGTGTTAATTATATCTTTAAATTGACTCTATTTCTTGAAGATCATTTAATTGCTTCAAATAACTTACCCAAAGATATATTCAGTCTTGATGATTTGCTGTCTCAATTCCACCCCATTTATCTGGCTCAGTGTAGGTTATCTAGAGTGCAATACTAAAATTTATTTATCTATTTTTCTTTGTCCATTTTTTTCATTTTGTTTAATACAGAATTTTGAGAACTGAAGCAATTTTTCAATAACAATTCAAACCAAATAAATGTTATTAAATATTTATATAATTTAACTTTTGTTCAACTCTCTAGATAATTTGAATGTTACTAAAATATCTAGATAACCTGTTTTATTAAAATATTTAGATAATCAAGGCAACGTATTTCCACATGAAACTAAAGTATCTGTATATTACCTTACAGGTGAAGTACGTGTTATCTAAACAAGTTTAGAAAGTTTAAGATATCTGAATCATGGGATCTGGTACTAGTCTGAGTTCCAACCCTGACTAGCTGCGGTCACTATGAACACTTTGCTAATCCCGATGCAGTACATCTGAGACACTCTGAAGGGCGTGATAGGGCAGATAAGATAATGTATAAGAAAGGGATTGGGGTACTGCCAAGCACCATCGAGAATCAGTCCCCATCACTGGCCTCAACAACAGTCATCTCTGATGTACTGTTTTACTGTCCCCCTCCTAAATCACAGCCCACTGGTTGACACATCCCTGATGAGTGCTGGACACACCTGCTGATGATCACCTTAGACATCTAATGAGCCAGATACTTGTCTGTGCCAGCCCTCTTGTACACACTGCATTCAGCATCTGGATTTTTGGTGCCGTGCCAATCTTAATGAAGTTGTCTTGTTGTTTTCTAAATACCTTTGGACATCTAAGGGCATAATGACTGAGCCAGGGTGTGTGACAGTGATAAAATGTGGCACAGGCTGGATGAGCTGTAGCATGAGGCAGGTTTGACATGAAATGATGAGATTTGTTGCAGTCTAATCTACTCCTTTTGCTCCTTTAAGAAAGGATGGGGCAATGGGAGACTGCTGGCTGTTTGGCATCGACTCACAAGAATTGCACGTCTATGAGACAACATTAATTTGTATTGCATGACTCACATTGCATAAAAACAGGTTTGTATTCAAGAATCATGCATTCCCAGTTAATTAATCGCCCTTGTAAATGTTGGGGTGGATTATTGGTTAGTCACACACGTTTCTTTTTTGTTCCCAGAAAGAAGGCAGGTGTGCCTCTCTGGCTCACTGTATAATTTTTTATGCCTGAATCAGCCTTGTACGCTTCTGCCATTCTCTGCACCCCTTTCATTAAGCTCTGTCTAAATACTGAACTGTCCAAGTGTGTTATTGTAAATCAAGACTATCCACAAGTATTTCAAAACTGACATTTCATGGCTTGAAAAGAATCTAATCCAATTCCCTTTCTTTCAGAATATATGGAAGGAGAGACAGAGTGACTAAGGAAGTGGCCCCAGGTCACACAATTAATGACAGAGCCTGTGATATCTAATGAGATCAGCCCCTTAATGGGACGCTTGGGGTATTCGCGGCCAAAAGAAAATAACAGATTTTTGCCCCTTATCTACATAAGATAAACCCATATTTATGAGAAGAAAAGTTTCAACTCTTGAGAAAAATAGTTTTTGTGATATTTGTTGAATAATTAATAGGTGTGTAAATGAAAATTGTACAAAAGAATATTCAAATTCATGTCCAAAATGATTAAGAGATTTATTTCAAAATTTTAGCATTCATTCAAAGATACCCTTCTATTTATCTTTAAAAATAATTGGTATGTTAAAATTACTCAAATTTATCTTGAGCCTGCTTTGAAAAATAAAATAATTTATCATAATGCCATTTTCAGAGTGGGTAATTTTTCTGCCTCGCAGACATTATTAAAAGCATTTTTTAAGATAGACAACTGAAGCAAAAGGAAGAATAGATAATAGAGTTTATCAGAAGAAAAATATCTAAGACTTGGATCACTTACTTTCCAATATATATTCAAGTATTTATTTCTACAGAAAAATATTTTGGTACTAGTGATTCTCAACTGCAGTGTGGATCCTTTATAGTGCCTCTCATTATTTCAAAGAAAAGGCATTATCAATATAATTTATTAAATACAATTCAGCTTTTTTTTTTTTTTTCTATTTTACTTATAAAATGAATACACAGAACCTTCTAAGCTGATGTGAGAGAACGTCTAGAATTGGCATTTCTCCTAAGCCAGCAGATCCCAGAGAGAGCCTCAGTTCCAAATAGGTTATAGGCCTTTTTTTTTTTTTTGAGACGGAGTCTCGCTCTGTCGCCCAGGCTGGAGTGCGGTGGCGCGATCTCGGCTCACTGCAAGCTCCGCCTCCCGGGTTCCCGCTATTCTCCTGCCTCAGCCTCCCGAGTAGCTGGGACTACAGGCGCCCGCCGCCTCGCCCGGCTAGTTTTTTGTATTTTTAGTAGAGACCGGGTTTCACCGTGTTAGCCAGGATGGTCTCGATCTCCTGACCTCGTGATCCGCCCGCCTCGGCCTCCCAAAGTGCTGGGATTATAGGCGTGAGCCACCACACCCTGCTGAGGCCATTTTTTTTTTTTAAACCAAAAAGAAAAATGTCCTTAAATGCAATTTGAAATTCCTGACTGACTGCAAAGGCATCACTCAAAGCATCAAGGGATCAACTCGGAGGCAATCCACATGATTTTTTGTTTCAATTGCTTTACAATTTTTAATTTATTTTTATTTTTCTTTTAAGTTTCAGGGTATATGTGCAGAACGTGCAGGTTTGTTACATAAGTATATATATGCCATGGTGGTTTGTTGCACCTATCAACCCGTCATCTAGGTTTTAAGCCACATTATTTTTGTATTATTTTTATAAAGGGGATTACCTATGGAAACTGCCGTTCAGAGGACAGACTGCTAGGAGTTGAATTGTGTTACCCAAAAAGATACATTGAAGTCCTTATCCCCAGTACGTGGAAATGTGACTTTATTTGGCAATAGGATCTTTGCAGATGTAATCAAGTTAAGATTAAAGTGGGCCCTAATTCAATACGATTGATGTCTTTGTAGGAAGAGAAGAGCGATCGACACCCAGGGAGAAGGCCATGCAGTGACGGAGGCAGAGAGTAGAGTGATGCTGTTGCAAGCCAAGGAGCACCGAAGACTGCAGACCACAACCAGAAGCTAGGACGAGCCAAAGAATCTGCTAAGAGTCTCAGAAGAAGCCTGGCCCAGCTGACACCCTGATACTAAACTTCTAGACTTCAAACCTGTGAGAGAACACATTTATGTTACTCTAAAGAACTCAAATTGTGGTAGACTATTATAGCCACCCTAGGCAAGTAGTACAGATTTTGATGGATTTTTTAATACACCACATACAGTAGCCACCTCAGAATGCACAGAGCAATAAGTATGTATACTTTTAACAATTGCAACGTCATTGAGAGTTTATTGAAAACCCTTCTATTTCAGTAGAATTCTGTAGTATATTCAATATATTAAATGTTTCATTTTGAAATTATTAGTTTATTTTTACTTCTGTAAGCTTTAGATTAATATTACATTTTAAAGCTTCAAGTTTTCAGATTTGAAATAAATATCTGCCATTCACCAGAACACTCCTAAATTGGGACATCTGTCTCTATAGATTTTTTCAATGCATTAAACACCCAATATTGCCTGATGTACAGGACAGCTGTTTCTTCCGTAGCTATTTCCTGCTTTGGATATTCGGTTTTATCACTCTGCAAATTTGAAGAGTACTGTGACATAATCACTGCATGCTGTTATGGGTTGAATCGAATCTCCTGAAGAGGTCTGTTGAAGTAGTAACATGTAGTATCTCAGCATGTGACAATCAGAAGCTAAGAGAAGTGCATGGAACAGATTTTGTCTTAGAACCTTCCAGAAAACCCAACCATGCCAACACGTTGATTTCAGACTTCTTGTCTGCAGAACTGTTGGAGAATAAATACATTTCTGCCATCTTAAGCCATTGAGTTTATGGTACATTGTATGCCAGCCTTAGTAAATAAATACATATGTGAAGTATGAGTAGTCTTTGACTGATGGTAAGTGCCTTATTTTTTAAAAATGAGAAGTAAATTATGAAAGCCATTGACCTCTCTCTTTCCAAAAGCATAATCCTAAATACTAATCTTCTAAAAGGTACAGAAAATGCCATTTTCAACTGGTTGGTTCATAGAAGGCTGAACAATAATCATTGACTTATCTGTGCAGTCAAACTGTGAAGAGTGTGAGATTTTAGCATTTTATGGGCCAGAGATGAGAAACAAGGTTATTTGAGTGCTTAGTCTTGTATGTGCATACAAACAAGTAATATTCACTAGTTTTATGCTCATTGTCTCAATAAGATACCTTGAACAGTTATAAACATGGAAAGAAAAATTGTTTCTCAAAACAACATTATTGTCAAAGAAAAACATTACATTGAAATGTCCTGTGCTAGTGATGGTGTTTCCATATTGCTGAAATATTTCCTACAGCCTGTATCTTACCAACAGCATTAACTCTTCCTCCTAGAAAGATCTGCCCTGTGGCATGCAGCCAGCGTCTCCTTGACAGGCCTACTTACCCTCTGGAGTTTGCCATCTTGGTTTAAGGCATGCGATGACTTGTGATTTGAGTAGTCCATCTAAATACCTCCAAAGGATTTCAAATTTAGATTTTTTTCTGAGTTTAGAATTTTCTCACCCACTAAAGCATTTGTTGACCATACCTGTTTCTCCTTTTAGGTTGTGAGTTCATTAAGGACAATGAATGGAGCATTTCTTTTTATCTCCAGCACTAAGGATAGTGCTGGGCACATGGTTCATAGGGAGATCAAAGTTAGATGAAAGGAAAGTATCCATTCTAATGGCTACAGTTACAGGAAGGGAAGCTGGGAAATTTTTAAAAGGTTACATTTTCTTTCCTTTCCTTTTACATTTTCTTCCTTTCCTTTCCTTTCTGTTTCTTCCTTTCCTTCCCTTCTTTTCCTTCTGCTTCTCTTCCTTGCTTCCCAGTAATTCTTTTCCTCCTTGCTTCCCAGTAATTCTTCCCAGTAATTCCCAGTAATTTCTTGCTTCCCAGTAATTCTGTACTTTCTTTTCAATCACAGTTGTTACAATATTTGCTAAACTTCGATGGTTACCATTATTGACTAAATTTTGTTTTATTAATATTAAACCAAAACCAATATTCATGTTAAATATTAATATTAAACTCATGCAAAACCAAACAAAAAACTTGCTTAAAGGTATTACCTCAATTCTGTACACAAAAAAAGGATCATGATTGTTGTATCAAAAAGTAGCGGAGGCTTGTGACAGCAAGTTTGGATGGGCTTGCAAGCCCTTCTTAAATTTGTCATTTGCACAGATTATAGCAATGTGAATGCGTAGGTGTCTATTGTCTAAAAGAAGTCAAGAAGATGCTAGGTAATACAAAACACTCAATAATGAGGTTTTATCATTTTTTTCTATACAAAATTACTTATTTTACTGTTAACGCATTTTTGTTGGAGTTTGTTTATTATTCTTGTATGCGAAATGGTACATTATAAAAAAAATCAAGTAAGAAAACATTCTTTGCCAAAATTGTAGGCTCAAATTGGTCATTCTTTTCAGATGAAGAGGTAATTAGAACTATTTCTAGTTTTTCAAAAGACATTAATTTCTTGGTTTTGCTACATCAAGTGTAAGGAGATTACCTTAAAAAGCTCTCGTCACAAGAACAAAACAACACATCTTTTTAAATACTTAAGAGAACGTAACCAAGATTCTAAAATGTGACAAGAGGAAGATATTCACTGAAGAATGAAAATTACTCCATGGAAAAGACTAAAAATGGGGGTGGAAGAAAATTATTTTTCTGCTTCTCTTTTAAATGAGTTTCTTTTTTTAAAGGGTAAGCATTTTGTGTAGTGATCTCTGTTTCTCTTTCTTTTTGTTTTCATTCTGTGGCTCTTTCTGGGCATGATTGGCTTTTAGTCCTCTGAAAATCTATAATGTTCTATAATTGAGAGATAAGAGGGATGAAAAATGATCTTCTATTTTTATAATTGTCTATTGTATATAATAGACAGATAGTTGGGGCGAGTTTGAGATCAAAGCCAGCAAGAAAGACATGGATGATGGCACAGAAGCAGTTTTGAAAACTAGCCAATCAATGAGTCAAGCGGATGTCAGGATGGAGCTGAAAAGAGGCTTTCCCTGTTGGAAGGTCGGTGATACCTACTCATCAGGAGATGGGTTGAATTGCAGTATATGGGCTCTGTGAGGTCAGCGATGGATCTGTGAGGTCTGCCATGGATGTGCATGTGCAAGAGTTTTGATCGGATTCTTGTACTTTTATAGCCCCATATTAGTGTAAAAATTGATAAAAAGTAGCTCAGAATATGCTGAGGTATATAAAAACAAAAAGTTCAAGGAGTTTCGACTCAGCTTGAGTGACTAAGTCTGGGGAGATCCTGTTCAAAGGAATATAACATAAGTTTAAGTAACTGCAATATTAGTTTAAGTAAACTTGAAGGCCAGATGAGAACATAAGAGTCATATTTTAAGAAGACTGGAGATGAGAAAAAAATCACCTTTACAAAATGACTTGTGTGTGTGGCAGACACTAGGTTAGACACCATAGATACGTGACTTATTCACTTTCTAAAACAAGGTTGATATTATTTTCTCTGCAGTGAACTCATTGCACCTGCCAAAGGTTAAGTTACCTTTTCAACACTGTACGACAATCAGCACCTGGATCAATAAGACTCCCAAGCCATTCTTTCTTCTAAACCATTCTTTGTTTTTCTTTTCATTTCCTCTCACATGATACATGGCAGATGATACGGTTTGGATTTGTGTCCACACCCAAATCTCATGTTGAATTGTAATCACCAGTGTTGGGGGAGGGTCCTGGTGGGAGGCGATTGGATCACAGGGTGGGTGTCTCCCTTGCTGTTCTCATGATAATGACTTCTTACAAGATCTGGTTGTTAAAGTGACAGTACCTCCTCCTTCATGCTCTTCCGCCTCCTCTGCCATGTGAAGAAGGTGCTTGCTTCCACTTCACCCTTCCGCCATGATTGTAAGTTTCCTGAGGCCTCCCCAACTACACTTTTTGTACAGTCTGCAGAACTGCATGTCAATTAAACCTCTTTTCTTTAAAAATAACCCAATCTCAGGTGGTTATTTATAGCAGAGTGAAGTGTGAAAATGGGCCAATACAGCAGATAACCCTCTGTGTGTTTGTGTGTGACTCCTTCTCATAGGAGAACCTGGAACTTCGGGAAGTTTCTCCCTTTAACTCCACCTCTTTCTTATCTCCTCCAGAAAGCATTTTTGAACACGGGTGAATAACACCATTTCAAAAAGGTAATCCTGAATCTGTCCTAATAAAAACAGCAGCTACTATTTGTTGAGTTACTTACTTTGGGCCAGGCAATGAACTAAGTGTCTCACGAGTGTTATCTCTTTTAATCTCTCCAGCAGACCAATGAGGTAGTGAAACTAGCCTTAGAAATTAGGAAGAGCCAGCAGTGTTGTTTAAATCCACATTTCTAATTTTAAAGCCCTGTTCTTCACAACTGCTGAGGGTTGCTCCTCAGAAACACAGGGTGAGAGGGGTACCAAAGCGTTTCATATATTCTTACAAGAGATGTGCTATATATGTGAATAAGAAATAATTTACAAAAAGGTAAGTCACTCTCAACCTCTCATATTGTGACTGAATGCTAATAAAATATTTGCAATAGTTTTGACACCTGGCATCAATCCATGGGTGAGTAATAAAACTGTAGGTGAGAAGTGCTCTCTTGGTCAGTTTCTCTTTGTGGCAGATGTCTGCAATTTTCTTGCAGAGAGAAAGAGTCAAAATCAGAGAAAGCAGGTGAGATGATGAAGACATTGGGCAGTATATGATCTCCCCATACCGATGATGCTTAAGAACTGGTCGGTGTTCTGGCTATGTTTCAAAATAATGGCACACATGCAATGTGGTCTTTGCCTGAGAGAACTCATTTCACAGTGTGAGAGCAAAGGACAGATAAGCAAAGTGGTACAAGGTGCTTTGTTAAGGGTTCCAACAGAGGCAACTGCTGAGTACCATGGCATCTGAGGAGGATCTAGTGCCACCTCAGGAGAAGAGAGGCAGTGATGAAATTTAGGTACTCAAATAGGAATCAAGTTGACAGCTTGGTTTATGGAGAGGATGGCCAGGTTTATCAAATAAAAATAAAAGCATCCCAATTAAATTGGGATGTCACATAAACGTTCATTTTTTTCTGATATAAATATGTCCCAAACATTGCATAAGATATACTTAACTAAAAAACAGTCCGGTGTTCTTTGTTTTTTTAAAGATGGTGTCTTGCTCTTTCACCCAGGTTGGAGTACACGAGCATAGCGCACTGCAGCCTCTAACTCCTGGGCTCAAGTGATCTTCCTGCCTCAGCCTCCTGAGTAGCTGGGACCACAGGCATGCCATCATGCCAGCTTAGTTTTTGTATTTTTTGTAGAAATGGGGTCTCACCATGTTTCCAACGATAATCGCGAATTCCTGGCTTCTAGTGATCCTCCCACATCAGCCTCCCATGGTGCTGAGATTATAGCAGTGAGTCATTGCACCCAGCTGATCTCTTGCTTATCTGAAACTTAAATTTAACTGGGAATCCTGTATTTTACCTAGAAACCCTGTTTATTGGTAATCTAGAGCCCAGATAAGTTGACAAATAGGATTGATAGGGATTTTCATATCTAATTCATGCTCTCAGGTCCTCACTTTAATAATCTTTAAAAAAATTACTTCTTGTACTCTTACAGAAGGTGTCTAAGTTTGTAGTACTATGGAGGGCTGTGTAAACTATATTCTCAATCGAGAGGGAAGGCTTACTTAAGATATTTTTCTAAATACCAAATTTTTTTCTCAGCCCAAAGTAGATCTGATTTACCAAGATATTTTGATACATCATCACTTAAATGAACCACTAGTGGGGGAGATACAACTGAGCACGTTCCCAGTCCTTGTCCAACCCAAGGATTGACTCAGAAACTTAAAAAGCAGCAGGAGGTACAATTCCTTACTCACCTCAAAAATATCACCCAAATGCCTCTTAGAATAGACCTGGGTTCATAATTTTCTTTTTGAAGTTGGATATTACCTCACGTTTCCCTAAGCCCTCTATTACAAATACAACAATTAAGTAATTAATAATGGTTAAGTGACATGCCTGAGACTACACCCTGGGTCACTGGCTGAGCAGGGAGCAGAGTTCTCAGCTTTGAGTTCTCAGTGCCCTGCTTCAGCCATGAGGCTGCTCCTGGCTTCTCCCTACTTTAAAATGCATGTCTCTGACAACTTCAGACATTAACATCATCAATGATTGAACAGATGCAAGAAAATTGGACCTTGAATGCTATATGTGAATCAGCCAGGATTTAAACAGTATTTGGTGCCAAAAACATACACTGGGAGCTTCGTTCAAAACTTAGTTGTAGAAAGATACAGATTCATTTCTCCATCAAAAAACACACCAATACCTATAGCCAAAAAAACCAGAGAAAAAGGAGCTGACATTTCTGTAATTCCACTGAAAGATAAATGTTTACTTGGAAAATGGACCTTTTTAATATCTATTTGCTTATGAATTCTACTTTAAAGAGAAACTCCAAGTTGGATGAGCTAATGTGAAAGGACTTTAAAAAGTAAGCACATATTTTTGTGTAGTTTTCAGTTTTCCTAGTTGTATGTTTCTTTTGCCAAGTCAATTAGTCTCCCTCACTTCAGAGCTTGTGGGGAAAATATATGGGACAGTCATAAGTGAGCACAAATTCTTATCTTTTAAAAAATGCATATACCCTCATTTTCTTCTCCAGTAAATAAATTGTACAATACTTCCAGTAATTATTTTTCAATAATTTTAAAAGAACAGTTTCTGGCATTTTATTCTATGCAAATATACAGTTTGCTTAATTTGCTAGTCTTTTATTCATGTTTCTATAAATAATTTGGCTCAGGCAATGGAGATAGATCACCCTATCTGTTTTTCAACTGTTTTTAACCCTGTTTACTCAACTCTTAGTAGCATCCCTCATATTGGAGAAACAGATTATTTCACAGGCTGTCCTCTGGCTTTGCCTCCTAAGGTCACTCACAATCACATTAGGCCACTGACTGTTCAGTAGTCTAGCCCTGCAAAGGAGCATTATGTGTGAGTGTTGATTACAAAAAGAAAAATAAATCAGTGCGATAAACTCCTTTCCCAAATGTGTTACAGGAATGTTTCTCTGCATTTGTTGACTTTTCTAACATGTGGTGATAAATGTATAAAATGTTTAACATCAAGAGAGAAAAAAATGTCGAATGGTTCTTTCCGAAATATGAAGGAATGTTTGGGAGATACATTGAGATGCAGAGGGAATCTGGATAGAGCAGAACGTGCAGCGACAGCGACAAGCATGACAAGGAAAACATGGCTCTAAGATCTTCAGTGACAGCAGGTAACAGAGACCCTGGCCACAGACATGACCTCAATTATCCATGCAGGACAGGTTCCCTTCATTCTTCTTCCCTTAATGGAGCCCTTAGGTTGAGATTCTAGCCCAGTGCTGTCATCCTTCCCCCATCTAGAGGGACAGTTGAAAAGCCAAAGCCATCAGCCAACCTGAAGTCTACTATGTCTGGAAGCAGCCAGGAGATGCTGCTGCCGTAGTGTCTGCTCATGGTAAGGGCAAGAGAAAGGAGCCTTAGCAAGGGAAACTCTTCTCCTGTCCAGTTTGTGCCCTGAATTCACAGAGAAACCAGTTGTGCTGGTAAGTGATACAAGCACAAGCCATCTGGGTCTTCCTCATAAACCTTGTCTTGTCTATTAATAAATTGTATTGCTTTTCTTCAGAACTGCATGGGAAAGCAAGGGAGATAAAAGACTTGGGTGTACTTTGATCTGAAAGGTCAGGTGGACAAATATGTTGCAGATTCTTGCTTCATTTTTCTTGACTATGGAGATTGGATGTATCTTTCTAGGCTCTGAGAAGACCACTAGTGTGTGGCTCATTCTGCTGAATGTCTGGTACATTTCCAAGCTGTGCTCTCTCTGACTTATTTATGGAACTCATTCATGGAGCCTCAGCACTTTTCATAAGGGAAAAGAAAGGGCGCCTATTGATCCCTTAAAATGGACCTTTTCTCACGTTTATAATCCTTTATTTCTGCTCCTTTATACATTTTTAACCATTATATTGCGAAGAAAACATTAATAGAGATGTAGAGACATATAGTTGTAACTTGTTGGTAAACATCTTGCATGGAATGTTCCATTGGTGGTTCAAAGAGCTGTGCCTGAAATATATATATGTATATATGTATAGATATGATATATATGGTATATATACATATATGTGTATGTATGATATATATACATATATGTATGTGTGTGTGTATATATATAATTTAGAGATATTTCATACATATTACCAGACTTTTCTATATCATGAACTATCTGACTCTTCTTTTTAAAACTGGGTCTCAATTCAGACAGAAGTTAGTCATAGAAAATATAATTTGTCCATAGTTAGGTAATTCTAACTTTAAAACTTTACTTTCAAGGTAAGTAAATTTGGGGTGGAAAAGACAAAGATGTAGACCAAGTACACAATGTAATCTCAGTATTAGTTTTTTATATTTTAATATTTTCTAATTATAAAAGCAATGTCAAAATTATGGACATGTTTTAAAATACAGAAAGGTATAAATAAGAAAACAAATACATTTATATATCTGTGTGCACCTATGTGAACATACACGGAAAATCAATGCTGCATGATTATCTATTCTCTACTCTCTTTCCCTCACCCATTGCTGGCTGAGGATTGTTGCCTAGATTAACTTGAAAAAGCTCCCTGTTGAAAATGGCAGCATTTCTGTCAGAATGAGTCCCTGAAAGACAGTCTCCTAACAATGAGATTTTATATGTTAAGAAATACATTTCTATTTGGGGAAGCCTTCTAGAATATTTATTTATTACAGCAGCTAATGTAATTGTAACTAATATAGGCCATACTTAATAATTTTTTTCTAGATTTCTTTTCCACAAAAATATGAGTATTTTTCCATGTCACCACTTTTTTCTTCCTTGCTAAAAGTATTCATTGTTTGCACTATATATATGCAGAACATTAAAGTAAACTCCTGCTATTGCACATCCATATTGTTTCAACTTTTCACTATTATATCTGTTTGTTGCAACATATTTTTACATATCTCTATTTCTGTAGGAAACATGTTTACATTTATAATTATGGCACCAAAGGGTTGACCTATTTTTGTAGCGTATGTATGTATATATAAATGCTACAAAATAAAAAATATATATATATATTGTTTCCTGTGACCTCAGAAGAGTTGCACCAATACTGCTGATTATACATATATACTATATAGAGTATATATACACATTATACATATACACACACATATATATACAATATACATATATATGCTACTATTTATTTATTTTTTCCTGTGACTTCAGAAGGTTTGCACCAATACTGCGGATTGCCCCAATACTACTGATGAGAGGTTACACTCTCATCAGTAGTATTGATAATACTAACTTCTATTTTGACTTCCAAGGGCTTCATTGGCTGAATTTTAAGGATTTTTGACATAAACACTGTTCTACAAGAGTATTATGAAAAAAGGGCCCTTGTTCATTTTTTAGTAGGATTCATGCATAATTTTCTTAGTGTGCAAAGATCTTCCTCTGAAAGAAAATAGTATCCATATTTAGCTTCTTTTTAAAATCACCATTCTTAAATTGAAGATGATTTGCTATGACAATATTTAATGCAACTCTTTCTTCTGCTTCCTTACTCTCCTCCCACTCACGTTACAACCATTCCACTTGTCCTCTGGATACATGGTAATAGAACATTATTCTATGGGAAAATACCTTCTTCTCCCTATATTTTCTAGTTATTTTAATTTTTTAAAATTAAATTACAGATAAATGGGAAAATAGTTTATGTCCTACAATTATCATTGCTCATATTAAGTTTCAAATATGTTGAGAGTAGCAATAGAATGCTTGAAGAGATATCTTCCAACCCATATGATATGTTTTCCCATCTAGGGATTCCACATCTTTCTCTTTCATCATAATAAAAAGGCTTATATATTAGGATTTTAAAATTTCTATATTTCCAACTGAATTATTAGTATTTATGAAGAAAATACAAAGCTGTATTATTTTATTAAATGTATTACTTACCTTATTTTTATCAATGACATAAATAAGTAAACAAAAATAATAGATGCTTAATGAGATGTCTTTCTTTTCTTTCTTTTTTTTTTTTAAATGCTCTCAGATTACATAATGGGATTAATTATACACTACAAGTAATTTTTCTTTCTCAGATTTTCACTAATTAAAGGCTCAACAAAACTGGGAGAAATATCTGTGGAATCTCTGAGAACCTAAAACACTTGCTGGTCATGTGTGTGGAGCTCTTCATTTGAGTATTTGGATGGGTATGTTAAATGCTCTGTTTGTTATATCATGAGCTAAATGAGTCAAGGGGTTCTGGGTTTGCAAATTAATAGAGCATCTTTTTATCTTGATGTTGTCTGTCAAATGATTCTCCATACTTTTTTTTTGAAAAAACAACTTTTTATTCAAAAAGCCTTTATAGTAGGACTTTGGGTCAATTTTACCCTGAGCTACTTGTCAAGGATCAACTATTTTAATAGCCTGATGTGAATAAAGATTATAATTATAGTCCAATGTGGTTATTTATATGTGAGCTTTAAAAATATTTTCATTAATGTATAGGAGACATTATCTCCTTGGACTGTATGTAATATATCAATATAAATTTGCAATATAAGTTTGTGAAAAATAAAAGAGCAAATTAAATTTGTTTCTCAACCAAATCTGTACTTACGAGAATTCTAGAAAACAGTGTCTGTCCTGTACAATGAATAATGCAAATTATAAATGACAGCATTCCTTCAACCAGAGGAGTGGATAAAATTATCCACTAAAGTCCAGTTTGGTTGCTTGTCTAAAAGACCAGATTTTTTTCAAATATGTTGAGATTAAAATACATAAGTAATAAGATGAAAATGTTTACATTAAAGCAATTGCATTTGTTTAGCTTGTATTATATTGAAAAGAAAATAACAGTTCAGTAAAGAAGAATAGGAGAGGGAAATAATCACAACAAAACTCTTAACACTGTAAACCTACCACAATTAACCCAGAGCTGCTTTCTGAGCTTTCTAGTAGCCAAAGTAAATACAGAAAACCAGAAGTGTCATGGCTCCTCTTTTCTAATAAAAGGAGGTAAATTATTCAGAAGAGACTATTTTTGCCTAATCTGAAAGCATTTTTTGCACATCTTTTATGAGGAATATTGAATACCATGGTAAAGACGGTCTTCAGAAGAAGTTTCACCGCAGAAAATGCATTGGTGTTTCATCTATGGCTATATGATACAGCCATCTCCCATAAAATCTGTTAGCAGACATTGTTGGGCTTCATGAAGGCCCGAAGGTGCTTTATCTTGCCAAACTGTGGGCACCTACAGGAACGATTAGCATCCCCAAGTACCTGTGATGAGCAGATACAGTACGCTGTGGTGAGTAAGGACACAAGTGCTGAGGCCAGACCACCTGCTTTGAAACTACAGCTCTACTCCTAGGTAGCTGTGCCACCTAGGGCAAGGTACTAACATTTTTGTAGGGGAGTACGTTACTTAGAAAATGTCTGACTCATGTTAATTACTCGAGATAAGTTAGCCATTATTATTTTTATTAGTATTGTTATCAATATGTACTTTGAAAACTAGAAATATTCTGCTTGTTCCAATATATTATAATAAAGATGAATTTGTGGCCAGTTAAACAGCCATTTCTCCTGTTTCTTGTCCACATTTGGCAATCGAGATGTATTGATTGCTTCAAAGGCATTGTGCAAAAGGGTCTCATGAGGAAAGCCACACTCCAAATGAGACACTCTGCTTATCACGTCTATGGTACTTTTCCATTGGAACGTAAAAAACAAAGGAGAAAGAAGCTGCATTCAGGTACACAATAGTGTGCTTTTATGTGCAAAAATAGAATATTCACGGTGTTAGGCAGTAATAAGGAATAAAGACCTCTTTATAGTATGAATCATTATGTGACAAGCTCAAGGGCCAAATGGCAGCTATAATGAGGTCTTGGAATACAATGTGTCACTTTTTAAAACTGTCTGCCCAGAGATGTCCATTGGGTCAGACTCATCACCTAGGTTGCAGAAATTACGGGGCCAGAACCAATTTCTTCTGTTCTTCCTCACTCACATCACTAAAATCAGCTTACAGACCATTTTTCCTAAAACATATATAATGATTTCAAGCAAAATGCTCAACCTCTTTGGACATTAGCTAACTCATCTGCATTTAGATTTAAATACCTGTTATTTGTGACTAATAGATGGGTTGTGTTGATCCAATGAAAACCAGATCCATGAAATTAAATTGCCCATTGTGATGGAACAACAGGATACAATGAGAAGATCTCAGCTTGCCCAGCAGATTGCTACTAGAGGGGTGAGATTGTTCACTTAACCCATTTGGAAATGAGCTTTATCCTTTGTGACATGATGGCACCACTGTCTATCCCACAGAGTTATGCTGTTATATTCCCTCATTCTTTCAACACATATTTATTGAGTGGTATCATGTGCCAAGAACTGAAATTGTTGAGTGCCTATGACATCATTATCAACACCATCACCATGGTCATCATCATTACCATTTCAGCAGCTAATGTTTTTTGTCATAACATAATATTCTTTTCTCTGTGCCACTATTCTCACATGAATTATTTCATTTTGTCCTCACAACATTACTATTTTATAGTACTGATGACACCATTTTACAGACAGAGAACTCCAGGTTCAGAGAGCTTATGTAACTTGCATATTTGCGTGCAGAATGAGTATGCCTTGGTTATTATGAAATATTACCTTGAAAATTACTAAATATTGTCCCCCATATATACAGTTTAGTATGAGGGTTTTGGAGACTGCTAGAGCAGTGACTACAGGCAGCAATATCCAGGCATGGGACATAGACTCAGTTCTGTTTTATATAATTATGTGAACAGATGGGAGAGGTTAATGACTTAATCCCAGTTGCATTTAACAATATTAAAGATGCTGACAAAGTCTAAAGGTCTGTGCTGAAGACTTTTTATTGTACTACCCATATCCCAACTCATTTTGTCTCTGAGTGTTGGCATCATTCTTTTAGCCTGTACTGAGGACTGTGTGTACTATGTGTGTAGGTGCATATGCACTACTACCTGGTTTTTCCCTATGACGTCACAGATCCTTAGTACCAGCTTCAGACCATTTTGGTTTCCTGTTTGTAGGAGGCTAGAAATGACTGCAGCCTTTGGGTACACAGCTTCGTAGCTATTTCAGGCTCTGCTACTTTATTAACTGTGGATGGACCATCTGGGCTTTTTCGAGTTTTGCGTGGCATTTTCTCCAACTCACCTTGGAATTTTATATTTAGATATATTTGTCAACTTATGAACAAGCTTCTTGGGTAAACGGCAAGATCTGTTCATGAGCCATTCACTATAGAAGTATAGGGAAAAATGCAGACATTTGACATTTTTTTTATTGCTTAGAATTGGGAAAGCTAAAAACATATAGGTTAGCATAACTTGGAATTATTCTGTTTGTCATATAATCTTTCTACACAAATTTTGAAACACAATCCTGCATTCAGTTTCCCCCATCTCATATTGCTTTGTGATTCAGCCTTCTTTCGTTAATTTTGTTCAATTTCAACTTCTGGCAATCAAATAAAATAAGGTATGGGGACATGTTGTAAATATGTTAACTCCATTTCCAATATAAAAAAAAAGTTTATGAAAAACACATTGTTTCGTATATACTTTGCTAAAAGTTCAACGATATATTCTGTTTACACACCAAAGGTTCTTTGTAACATAAGCCGTAGCTAAAGACTGCCTGCTGTTGCCATCACTGTGTAGAGGATATACGTAATGCATTTTCTTATGAATAAGTCTTCAGTCTGTTAATGCAGTAAGCCAATAATGGAGAATGAACTGTCTCAAATAGGCACACATATAACAAACTAAGGTACTACATATATGTAGTAGATCATGTCAGTTTATATGCATGGTTTTGAGAAACGGTAACAAGAAACAATATAAATCTTTATTTCTTCATGCAAAGGATCTTAGATGTGCTACTATGTAAGTGATTTGTTTGGTAATTGTTTAGAGCCAATAGGCTTAGGAAATTCTTTATAATAAAAACAGACCATGCTATTTGCTTTCCACTTTTTGGAGAATGAATATATAAACTCAATATGTAAAATGCATATAGTTTAATTTAAAATCACTCACACACATTTAAAGAGTTTTTGAAAATATATGTTAAAGACTGAAGCAATGACACAGGAACATGATAATAAATTTTTATAAATTAATATTCAAAGTTGTGTATTACATTCATCACTTTCAGAAAACAATAGCCTTTTATTGTTTTTCTTATTTTCTCTAGTATTACACTGTATAAATCTGATAATCATTGAGAACATAAATACTGTTATTGCAACAACCCAAATTGTAGCATACATAGAGCTACTTAACCATAATGCATTACTCTGAACAAGTTCCATATGAACTCAATAAAGACTAATTGAAATAAATAGTACAGGATGGCAAAGATAATGATAACAATGGCATCAGTGGTACTAATAAAACCAACATAATCAATAACAAGATATTGTCATAAAACAACTTGGTGCTTAAAGAAATTGCTGTTACTCTAAAGAAAGCTATTATCCAACAAGTTTAAAAAAACAAAAATAGCATTTTTTTCCTAAATCTATATAGCATGCTTCAACTTTGACCTTACAGAAATTCTATGTTTTTCAAAGTATTAGCCTCTCATTCACAAGTCTAATCAGAGCAGAAATTTTGGATCAGCATTATTTAAAAGCAAGTTGGTGACCTTACTCCTTTCCAGAGCTTTTTGGCTCAGTGAAACTCTTTCTAACCATATATACCTGCCTGCATCCTGGTCCTTGTATTTATTATTGTTTTTGGTTTTGCCAAAAATATTCATTAATTTCCCCAGAACTGTCTCTAAAATTTTTGTAACTTTAAAAGTAAAATTAAAAATAATCTTGAAGTTCTGAACTTTACGTTTCAGAAACACTAATACTGTAATACTAAGACAGGAATAGACTTAAGCATCAGTGCAATATCGTTTTACAGTGAACAGGAAAAGAAATTAATTTAAGTATTACTTCCCAAAGTTCAAAATTTTAGTGCTTTTATTTCTTACCAGACAGCTTCTAGAAAATAAATTTAAAATGGGAAATATTCAAATAGTATGGAGGCTTATTATTTTTTTTTATTTTTATGTTTTGAGACAGAGTCTCGCTCTGCCGCCCAGGCTGGGGTGCGGTGGCGCCATCTCCGCCCACAGCAAGCTCCGCCTCCCGGGTTCCCGCCATTCTCCTGCCTCAGCCTGCTGAGCAGCTGGGACTACAGGCGGCTGTCATCGAGCCCAGATAATTTTTTGTATTTTCAGTAAAGACGGGGTTTCACCGTGTTAGCCAGGATGGTCGCTATCTCCTGACCTCGTAGTCCACCCGCCTTGGCTCCCAAAGTGCTGAGATTACAGGCGTGACCCACCACGCCTGGCCGATTTACGTTTTTTGATTTGCTTCTTACTTAACAGACCATTTCTTTTTCTTTTTTGGTTCGTTTGTTTGTTACTTAGACGCATTGTCTGGGAAAGAGTGATTCAGAGAACGTTGGATACATTGGAGAGGGAATTCCAAGATTGAAATTCTCAGAGATGGGCAGCAAGGGGACGGAAAGTCACGGGACGGTAAACATCACTGGAAACATCCCTTTTTTCCTCAGTTAGACCTGGGCTTGGATCCTGCACTTCGACTTCCTAGTTGGATGCCCCTGGGCAATTTAATGAAGTTTTGAATTTGCTGTTCTTTAAATGAAAGTAAACATAGTTACTTTGTGTGCAAACGTCCTGTGACATTCTCTTTTACTGGGAAAGGATATCTTTGAATATCTGCTGTATATTTCATAAACGGATGTACTTTTGCATAATGTCTAATTTACTTGGTGGTACAACGTAATGACTTGAGAAGACAAATACACAGAGGAAGATTTCTTGGGAGAGTTTACAACAGGGCCTTGTGACAAACATTATCAAAGCAATGACCTGATCCAATTCAGCAACTTCCAGATGTACCACAAAGGAGGCGGCAGAAGACATAGCAGAGTGGAGGTATTCATTGACCCCAAGCTGACTGATGGGAAAAGGGGCAAGGAGGAAGAATCAATTTCCCAAAATTCCAGGTAGGACTGCTTCCAAATTGTGTTGATTTCCCCATAGCAGAAAATAATATATTTCATAATTGTGATGCTCCCTATGTTAACAGAAAAACAATCAAAATGTAAGGAATGACAGTGGTCATAATGCAACCTCTAGAAAAAACGAGGGCTCAACTCAGTCTTCCACGATAAACATTTTAAGGAGTCAAGACTCAAAACCCGAGTGTCTTTAAACTAAGAAGTGAGAATTGAAAACTAGGAATGGAGAGAAATCATATATTTGTATTTGCATACTAGGCCAACTCTTTGGTCTCCTTGGTGGGTCTTTTATTATCCTCCTGGTCCTTCCTTTTCTCCCTTGAAAGTCCCTTTGTATGGTAAGGTGAGAGGATGAGGGTCACTCCCCATTGATAGTTGCTTCCAATCTTTTTCCCATTCACTATTAGAAGGATACATGGAAGCCTGTGTAACAGACAGAGAAGTGGAGGTTTGAGACTGGCAATGCTTTTTGTACCTACTTCATTTAGCTTGTGGGGTTTGGTCTTTCAATATTATAGAAGTGATTCTCTAGCTTGGCTGGCAAGATGTGACATAGCATGCCAGGTTTCCTCAAAGGCACGGGATCAACCCACTGCATCTTCCTGGAAGATTCAGAGGTGGAGAAAATAATTTATATAAAAAATATGGCAGAAAATTTGAAATTCACATAAATGTTGTAAAAGCAAAGCTTTGAAAAAAATTTATGTGTTTGGCGTGCTGCATTAGGCCCTGACTCTGGGTAGTCGTGCTATGGGCTTGGGCGTGGAGGAGAGGTGACAGAAATGCTTAGAGGCCATTGCCCCATATTAATAAATGGTGCATGTTTTCTAGAGTTGCCCTTGAAATTCTCTCTATTAGGAAATGGAGTCATTCTCATTGATAGCATGGAAACATCCATCCTGGCTGTCATCGTTATGACCAAAATTTATGTATGTTGTTGTATTTTGTAAAATGTAAAGCACAGAACACAAAAAAGGCTATATGATGCCAAATTTAAAGATATGTTTTCGGGAGGGGGGAGGGGGGAGGGATTGCATTGGGAGTTATACCTGATGTAAATGATGAGTTGATGGGTGCAGCACACCAACAAGGCACAAGTATACCTATGTAACAAACCTGCACGGTATGCGCATGTACCCTACAACTTACAGTATAATAATAATAAATAAATTAAAAAAAAAAAAGATATGTTTTCATTCTGAACTTGATAACTTTTCTCTATTAGAGAGAATACTCTTTAATCAAGTATATCTTTACAAAAATGATGAAGGTGTATAGGCAAGTATGTGTGTTTGTATACAAGTTTTGGTGAACTAAATTTTCTACAGAAATTAGTTCTTTTTTCTTTATGGTACATTCTCAAATTGAGTTATGACACATTAATTGACTCTACTATAAATAAACAGAATTTTAGTGTCTAAAACAATTTATGGTTCACATGGTAGGTGACACACCATTGTTTTCTTTTAATTGACTGATACTCCTCCATGAAAAATTTTATGAAACCTGTGGAAATGGAAAATTAGGAAAACTCGATTTGACAAACAGCTGCCTAAATTGCATTTCTCCACTCTTACAATTTTTATAATGCCATTAATGTTTATACATGCACAAGATACAGGAAATTCTCAAAAAGTTAAGCATTTGTTTAGGTTAATCTAATTGGTTTATTGGCTTAGCTACAAGAGCTTTTGAAAAAACACATGTGGAACATCTTAATGGTAGCTGTTTGTTTTAAGTTTCTTGAGTAAAATGCAGTCAGTAGTAAGTCAATTTTAAGATTTTATAAAGTCTTTAAAAAACCTAAAAACATTTCCATGTTTTGATTTTATGTTTCTTTAACTTATATTGCAAATACTGTATTGACAACTTGAAAAACATCATACATTCTCTCAGAGGTCACATATTCTCACAAGTGTTTCCAGTAAGACATTCTATATACATATCAATGAAATGGAGCATTACATGAACGCACAGAAAGCCAAAGACCACTCCTGTTATCAGGTAAGTATTTTTACCAAATCCGCAAGTGTACGAATGTTATCGTTTAAGAATATTGTGCATGTAAAGAATTGATATACCTATTTTAGGTCTAACACCTTCATACGGGCTCTTCCCACCTCTTTTATTACATTGATTGCCACCTGATATGGTTTGTCCCCACTCAAAGCTCATGTCGACTCATAATCCCTAATGTTGGCGACTGAGCGTGGTGAGAGGTGATTGCATCATGGGGGTGGATGCGTCGTGAGTGGTTTAGCACCATCACCTTGGTGCTATTATTGTGGTAGTGAGTTCTGGCTGGGTGCAGTGGCTCACGCCTGTAATTCTATCACTTTGGGAGGCCAAGGCAGGTGGGTCACGAGGTCAGGAGATGGAGACCATCCTGGCTAACATGGTGAAACCCCATCTCTACTAAAAATACCAAAAAAAAAAAAAAATAGCCAGGAGTGGTGGCAGGCGCCTGTCCTCCCAGCTACTCGGGAGGCTAAGGCAGGAGAATGGCGTGAACCCGGGAGGCGGAGCTTGCAGTGAGCCGAGATTGTGTCACTGCACTCCAGCCAGGGCAACACAGCGAGACTCCATCTCAGAAAACCAAAACCAAAACAACAAAAACAAATGAAAAAGAAAGTGAGTTCTTTCCAGACCTGGTTGTTTAAAACTGTGTAGCACCTCCCCACCCTTCCTCCTCCAGCCACATGAAGTGCCTCGTTCCCCTTTGCCTTCCGCCATGCCTGTGTGTTTCCTGTGGCTTCCCCAGAAACCGATGCTGCCATGCTTCCTGTACAGGCTGCAGAGCCATGAGCCAATTAAACCTCTTTTCTTTATCAATTACCCGGTCTCAGGTATTTCTTTTTTTTTTTTTTTTTTTGCTTTTGCTTTCCATTTTTATTTTTTTTTATTTTTTATTTTATTTTATTTTATTTTATTTTTTATTTTATTTTTAAATTTATTTATTATTATTATACTTTAAGTTGTAGGGTACATGTGCATAACGTGCAGGTTTGTTACATATGTATACTTGTCCCATGTTGGTGTGCCGCACCCATCAACTCGTCGTTTACATCAGGTATAACTCCCAATGCAATCCCTCCCCCCTCCCCCCTCCCCATGATAGGCCCCGGTGTGTGATGTTCCCCTTCCTGAGTCCAAGTGATCTCATTGTTCAGTTCCCACCTATGAGTGAGAACATGCGGTGTTTGGTTTTCTGTTCTTGTGATAGTTTGCTAAGAATGATGGTTTCCAGCTGCATCCATGTCCCTACAAAGGACAAAAACTCATCCTTTCTTATGGCTGCATAGTATTCCATGGTGTATATGTGCCACATTTTCTTAATCCAGTCTGTCACTGATGGACATTTGGGTTGATTCCAAGTCTTTGCTATTGTGAATAGTGCCGCAATAAACATACGTGTGCATGTGTCTTTATAGCAGCATAATTTATAATCCTTTGGGTATATACCCAGTAATGGGATGGCTGGGTCATATGGTACATCTAGTTCTAGATCCTTGAGGAATCGCCATACTGTTTTCCATAATGGTTGAACTAGTTTACAATCCCACCAACAGTGTAAAAGTGTTCCTATTTCTCCACATCCTCTCCAGCACCTGTTGTTTCCTGACTTTTTAATGATTGCCATTCTAACTGGTGTTAGATGGTATCTCATTGTGGTTTTGATTTGCATTTCTCTGATGGCCAGTGATGATGAGCATTTTTTCATATGTCTGTTGGCTGTATGAATGTCTTCTTTTGAGAAATGTCTGTTCATATCCTTTGCCCACTTTTTGATGGGGTTGTTTGTTTTTTTCTTGTAAATTTGTTTGAGTTCTTTGTAGGTTCTGGATATTAGCCCTTTGTCAGATGAGTAGATTGCAAAAATTTTCTCCCATTCTGTAGGTTGCCTGTTCACTCTGGTGGTAGTTTCTTTTGCTGTGCAGAAGCTCTTTAGTTTAATTAGATCCCATTTGTCAATTTTGGCTTTTGCTGCTGTTGCTTTTGGTGTTTTAGACATGAAGTCTTTGCCCATGCCTATGTCCTGAATGGTACTACCTAGGTTTTCCTCTAGGATTTTTATGGTATTAGGTCTAACATTTAAGTCTCTAATCCATCTTGAATTAATTTTCGTATAAGGAGTAAGGAAAGGATCCAGTTTCAGCTTTCTACTTATGGCTAGCCAATTTTCCCAGCACCATTTATTAAATAGGGAATCCTTTCCCCATTTCTTGTTTTTGTCAGGTTTGTCAAAGATCAGATGGCTGTAGATGTGTGGTATTATTTCTGAGGACTCTGTTCTGTTCCATTGGTCTATATCTCTGTTTTGGTACCAGTACCATGCTGTTTTGGTTACTGTAGCCTTGTAGTATAGTTTGAAGTCAGGTAGCGTGATGCCTCCAGCTTTGTTCTTTTGACTTAGGATTGTCTTGGAGATGCGGGCTCTTTTTTGGTTCCATATGAACTTTAAAGCAGTTTTTTCCAATTCTGTGAAGAAACTCATTGGTAGCTTGATGGGGATGGCATTGAATCTATAAATTACCTTGGGCAGTATGGCCATTTTCACAATATTGATTCTTCCTATCCATGAGCATGGTATGTTCTTCCATTTGTTTGTGTCCTCTTTTATTTCACTGAGCAGTGGTTTGTAGTTCTCCTTGAAGAGGTCCTTTACATCCCTTGTAAGTTGGATTCCTAGGTATTTTATTCTCTTTGAAGCAATTGTGAATGGAAGTTCATTCATGATTTGGCTCTCTGTTTGTCTGTTACTGGTGTATAAGAATGCTTGTGATTTTTGCACATTAATTTTGTATCCTGAGACTTTGCTGAAGTTGCTTATCAGCTTAAGGAGATTTTGGGCTGAGACAATGGGGTTTTTTAAATATACAATCATGTCATCTGCAAAGAGGGACAATTTGACTTCTTCTTTTCCTAACTGAATACCCTTGATTTCTTTCTCTTGCCTAATTGCCCTAGCCAGAACTTCCAACACTATGTTGAATAGGAGTGGTGAGAGAGGGCATCCCTGTCTTGTGCCAGTTTTCAAAGGGAATTTTTCCAGTTTTTGCCCATTCAGTATGATATTGGCTGTGGGTTTGTCATAAATAGCTCTTATTATTTTGAGGTACGTTCCATCAATACCGAATTTATTGAGCGTTTTTAGCATGAAGGGCTGTTGAATTTTGTCAAAAGCCTTTTCTGCATCTATTGAGATAATCATGTGGTTCCTGTCTTTGGTTCTGTTTATATGCTGGATTATGTTTATTGATTTGCGAATGTTGAACCAGCCTTGCATCCCAGGGATGAAGCCCACTTGATCATGGTGGATAAGCTTTTTGATGTGTTGTTGAATCCGGTTTGCCAGTATTTTATTGAGGATTTTTGCATCGATGTTCATCAGGGATATTGGTCTAAAATTCTCTTTTTTTGTTGTGTCTCTGCCAGGCTTTGGTATCAGGATGATGTTGGCCTCATAAAATGAGTTAGGGAGGATTCCCTCTTTTTCTATTGATTGGAATAGTTTCAGAAGGAATGGTACCAACTCCTCCTTGTACCTCTGGTAGAATTCAGCTGTGAATCCATCTGGTCCTGGACTTTTTTTGGTTGGTAGGCTATTAATTATTGCCTCAATTTCAGAGCCTACTATTGGTCTATTCAGGGATTCAACTTCTTCCTGGTTTAGTCTTGGAAGAGTGTAAGTGTCCAGGAAATTATCCATTTCTTCTAGATTTTCCAGTTTATTTGCGTAGAGGTGTTTATAGTATTCTCTGATGGTAGTTTGTATTTCTGTGGGGTCGGTGGTGATATCCCCTTTATCATTTTTAATTGCGTCGATTTGATTCTTCTCTCTTTTCTTCTTTATTAGTCTTGCTAGCGGTCTGTCAATTTTGTTGATCTTTTCAAAAAACCAACTCCTGGATTCATTGATTTTTTGGAGGGTTTTTTGTGTCTCTATCTCCTTCAGTTCTGCTCTGATCTTAGTTATTTCTTGCCTTCTGCTAGCTTTTGAATGTGTTTGCTCTTGCTTCTCTAGTTCTTTTAATTGCGATGTTAGAGTGTCAATTTTAGATCTTTCCTGCTTTCTCTTGTGGGCATTTAGTGCTATAAATTTCCCTCTACACACTGCTTTAAATGTGTCCCAGAGATTCTGGTATGTTGTATCTTTGTTCTCATTGGTTTCAAAGAACATCTTTATTTCTGCCTTCATTTCGTTATGTACCCAGTAGTCATTCAGGAGCAGGTTGTTCAGTTTCCATGTAGTTGAGTGGTTTTGATTGAGTTTCTTAGTCCTGAGTTCTAGTTTGATTGCACTGTGGTCTGAGAGACAGTTTGTTATAATTTCTGTTCTTGTACATTTGCTGAGGAGTGCTTTACTTCCAATTATGTGGTCAATTTTGGAGTAAGTACGATGTGGTGCTGAGAAGAATGTATATTCTGTTGATTTGGGGTGGAGAGTTCTATAGATGTCTATTAGGTCTGCTTGCTGCAGAGATGAGTTCAATTCCTGGATATCCTTATTAACTTTCTGTCTCGTTGATCTGTCTAACGTTGACAGTGGAGTGTTGAAGTCTCCCATTATTATTGTATGGGAGTCTAAGTCTCTTTGTAAGTCTCTAAGGACTTGCTTTATGAATCTGGGTGCTCCTGTATTGGGTGCATATATATTTAGGATAGTTAGCTCTTCCTGTTGAATTGATCCCTTTACCATTATGTAATGGCCTTCTTTGTCTCTTTTGATCTTTGATGGTTTAAAGTCTGTTTTATCAGAGACTAGTATTGCAACCCCTGCTTTTTTTTGTTCTCCATTTGCTTGGTAAATCTTCCTCCATCCCTTTATTTTGAGCCTATGTATGTGTCTGCATGTGAGATGGGTCTCCTGAATACAGCACACTGATGGGTCTTGACTCTTTATCCAGTTTGCCAGTCTGTGTCTTTTAATTGGAGCATTTAGTCCATTTACATTTAAGGTTAATATTGTTATGTGTGAACTTGATCCTGCCATTATGATATTAACTGGTTATTTTGCTCGTTAGTTGATGTAGTTTCTTCCTAGCCTCGATGGTCTTTACATTTTGGCATGTTTTTGCAATGGCTGGTACCGGTTGTTCCTTTCCATGTTTAGTGCTTCCTTCAGGGTCTCTTGTAAGGCAGGCCTAGTGGTGACAAAATCTCTAAGCATTTGCTTATCTGTAAAAGATTTTATTTCTCCTTCACTTATGAAACTTAGTTTGGCTGGATATGAAATTCTGGGTTAAAAATTCTTTTCTTTAAGAATGTTGAATATTGGCCCCCACTCTCTTCTGGCTTGTAGAGTTTCTGCCGAGAGATCTGCTGTGAGTCTGATGGGCTTCCCTTTGTGGGTAACCCGACCTTTCTCTCTGGCTGCCCTTAAGATTTTTTCCTTCATTTCAACTTTGGTGAATCTGGCAATTATGTGTCTTGGAGTTGCTCTTCTCGAGGAGTATCTTTGTGGCGTTCTCTGGATTTCCTGGATTTGAATGTTGGCCTGCCCTACTAGGTTGGGGAAGTTCTCCTGGATGATATCCTGAAGAGTGTTTTCCAACTTGGTTCCATTTTCCCCCTCACTTTCAGGCACCCCAATCAGACGGAGATTTGGTCTTTTTACATAATCCCATACTTCTTGCAGGCTTTGTTCATTTCTTTTTCTTCTTTTTTCTTTTGGTTTCTCTTCTCGCTTCATTTCATTCATTTGATCCTCAATCGCTGATACTCTTTCTTCCAGGTGATCGAGTCGGTTACTGAAGCTTGTGCATTTGTCACGTATTTCTTGTGTCATGGTTTTCATCTCTTTCATTTCGTTTATGACCTTCTCTGCATTAATTACTCTAGCCATCAATTCTTCCACTTTTTTTTCAAGATTTTTAGTTTCTTTGCGCTGGGTACGTAATTCCTCCTTTAGCTCTGAGAAATTTGATGGACTGAAGCCTTCTTCTCTCATCTCGTCAAAGTCATTCTCCATCCAGCTTTGATCCGTTGCTGGCGATGAGCTGCGCTCCTTTGCCGGGGGAGATGTGCTCTTATTTTTTGAATTTCCAGCTTTTCTGCCCTGCTTTTTCCCCATCTTTGTGGTTTTATCTGCCTCTGGTCTTTGATGATGGTGATGTACTGATGGGGTTTTGGTGTAGGTGTCCTTCCTGTTTGATAGTTTTCCTTCTAACAGTCAGGACCCTCAGCTGTAGGTCTGTTGGAGATTGCTTGAGGTCCACTCCAGACCCTGTTTGCCTGGGTATCAGCAGCAGAGGCTGCAGAAGATAGAATATTTCTGAACAGCGAGTGTACCTGTCTGATTCTTGCTTTGGAAGCTTCCTCTCAGGGGTGTACTCCACCCTGTGAGGTGTGGGGTGTCAGACTGCCCCTAGTGGGGGATGTCTCCCAGTTAGGCTACTCAGGGGTCAGGGACCTACTTGAGCAGGCAGTCTGTCCGTTCTCAGATCTCAACCTCCGTGTTGGGAGATCCACTGCTCTCTTCAAAGCTGTCAGACAGAGTCGTTTGCGTCTGCAGAGGTTTCTGCTGCTTTTTTGTTGTTGTTGTCGTTGTTGTGTGGCTGTGCCCCCTTTCCCCAGAGGTGGAGACTACAGAGACAGGCAGGTTTCCTTGAGCTGCTGTGAGCTCCACCCAGTTGGAGCTTCCCAGCAGCTTTGTTTACCTACTTAAGCCTCAGCAATGGCAGGCGCCCCTCCCCCAGCCTCGCTGCTGCCTTGCCGGTAGATCACAGACTGCTGTGCTAGCAATGAGGGAGGCTCCGTGGGCGTGGGACCCTCCCGGCCAGGTGTGGGATATGATCTCCTGGTGTGCCTGTTTGCTTAAAGCGCAGTATTGGGGTGGGAGTTACCCGATTTTCCAGGTGTTGTGTGTCTCAGTTCCCCTGGCTAGGAAAAGGGATTCCCTTCCCCCTTGCGCTTCCCAGGTGAGGCGATGCCTTGCCCTGCTTCAGCTCTCGCTGGTCGGGCTGCAGCAGCTGACCAGCACCCATCGTCCGGCACTCCCCAGTGAGATGAACCCAGTACCTCAGTTGAAAATGCAGAAATCACCGGTCTTCTGTGTCGCTTGCGCTGGGAGTTGGAGACTGGAGCTGTTCCTATTCGGCCATCTTCAGGTATTTCTTTATAGCAATGTGAGAATGGCCTAATACACTACCTAATTCCTTTCTCCTCCAGTTGTTTTGCTATTTTACGTTTGCTAGTCAGGCAAATATTTTCTAAAACATCTTTTTTACCATGGCATGCCTTAGCCTTAGAGCCTCCATGAACCTCTGTCCCTACCACTTCAAGACCAAAAAACTCTGCTTGTATTTTCAACTTATAAAGTGTTTCTTGTCTTTACATATTTCTCAATTGTGTCCATATTTGTACTTCTCTGGTTAAAGACAATGCTTTAATTTTCATTTTACTTCATGTGAGACTTTAGTTTCACTTAAAATTCTTACTAATGCATGTAAAAATGACAGATTTGGGGCCTTTACCCATTAATGCAAGATCTGTTGATTGATTGACTGAGTTTTTGAGACGGAGTTTCACTCTTGTTGCCCAGGCTGGAGTGCAATGGTGCAATCTCGGATCACTGCAACTTCCGCTTCCCGGGTTCAAGTGATTCTCCTGTGTCAGCCTTGGGAATAGCTTGGATTACAGGCGTGAGCCACCGTGCTCGGCTAATTTTGTATTTTTAGTAGAGATGGGTTTTCTCCATGTTGGTCAGGCTGGTCTCAAACTCCTGGTCTCAGGTGATCCACCCGCCTCTGCCTCCCAAAATGCTGAGATTACAAGTTTTTTTTTTCTTCTAAATTAGAGTCTCACTCTGCCTCCCAGGCTGGAGTGCAATAGTGCAATCTTGGCTCATTGCAACCTCTGCCTATCGGGTTCAAGTGATTATCCTGCCTCAGCCTCCCAAGTAACTGAGATTACAGGCACCCACCACCATGCCTGGCTAAGTTTTATATTTTTAGCAGAGACAGGGTTTCACCATTTTGGCCAGGCTGATCTTGAACTTCTGGCCTCAAGTGATCCACCTACCTTATCCTCCCAAAGTTCTAGGATTACAGGCATAAGTCACTGCACTTGGCAGACCTGTGAATTTATATAGAATTGTACATTACAATCATGGATTTGTTGTAACTGAAAAACTGTGATAAACTGAATATGACTTCAAAAAAGCCAATGATCATGATTGCTAATAGAAGTGTAATGCTGAGCCTAGCAAGTGGATTTGGTAAAA
Organism: Theropithecus gelada; assembly: GCF_003255815.1. Taxonomy (NCBI): domain Eukaryota; kingdom Metazoa; phylum Chordata; class Mammalia; order Primates; family Cercopithecidae; genus Theropithecus; species Theropithecus gelada. The sequence goes on along the minus strand of NC_037685.1, from coordinate 44,716,215 downwards.
ATGCTTACTTGATAACAGGTGTGGCCTTTTACTTTCCATGCATTCACTGTAATGCCCATTTATTAATATATATGTTCAGTGTATTATTGGGAACAATTGTTAAAGTATTTGACGTCTGAGAGAGTGTATGATATTTTTCAAGTCAAGACAGCATTTGCAATATAAAGTAAAGAAGCATAAAATTAAAACATGAAAATCCTCTTGGTTTTCTAAAACAAAAACTCAAAAAATATTGCATATTGGTCTCCTAGAACTTGCATTATGTTCTAATCCTTTATTCCAGCAAAGTGTTAATGAAATAAACATGAGGGTTATTCACATAAGTCCTCCTAGAACTTATGCTATGTTCTAATCCTTTATTCCAGTGAAGTGTTAGTGAAACAAACATGAGAGTTATTCAGATAAGTAAAAACGTTAACTTAAACCCATTTATTTTCTATTCATATAGTACAGTCGCTTAACATGGATTTTATGTATTATACTCTTTCAAAAAACCTAAATACACTAAAAATTAGGAAACAAATTAGAGATGTAACTTTCATCTTTATAGCTTCTGTTGTTCAAGAACAATTATATTTAAGTTCAAAAACATAATATTTTGATGTATAAGATTATCACAATCATCACAGCGGTAGAAATATATTCATTCCTATATTCATTCATATGCAACTATGAGATGAAATGTTTTTTCAGTAACTTAAGACTTTAGAGGTCCATTGGTAACTTAGTTATTTACAAATGCACATAATTAAACAGTTTTTCAGTGTGTAGATGGCCAAGATATGTAGTTGGGCATTGCATTATTTGACATGTTTGAAAATTGACAGTTCGTGCTAAGTGCTGTAGGTTTTAATAGTTGAGTTGACATTTTTAGTTCATTTGGCCAATACACAACTTCTTCATGGATGTGGAAACAAGGGGAAAATACTTTAAACACAACTATATTTTAGTTGCTTTTACTATTTGTGGATTGTGTAGTTTTCCAAATATGTACACCAGAGAGTATACAATACAATATATTTTTGTCAATATTGGAAATATTTGCAGACAGAGCAGAAATCACAGGTAATAAAACTGCATCCACTCCCACTATTATAAAAATTTGATAAGAGCAAGACCTTTTCAATTTGTTCACAACTATGTCCTAGCAAGTAGAAAAGGGCCTTATGGTAGGTGCTTCACAGATACTTGTTAAAGAAAAAAAAAAAAAAAGGATATAACATCCTACTCTTTATAAAATAGGAAGGACCTGATACACCTGATCAAACAAGCCAATGGTTGTGATTGATAATGATCACCTGATTATCCCTATGAAGCTTAGCAAAAGAGTGTATTTCAGGCTCAAATATATCCAATTTGAATTCTGGCACTAATGTTTATACTAACTCTATGACTGTGGGCAAGATATTTAAGCTTTTTAAGCTCCACTGTGTTCACTTATAAAATTGGGATAATGCACTAACAACCTCTGAGTATACTGGAATATTATTGAATATGTAACATATATGAGTTGCCTAAAATAGCATCTGGCATGAAATAGACACTCAATAAATCTTATTATTTCCTCAATTGCGAAAGTACCATGGAAGTCATTATGACATCATGCCCAGGTCTGTTACCTTTGCTCCTATATGGACCTCTCCAAACCATCTGCTATTGGGACATTTTATCTGCTTTGATCTGGTGACAACTCTGGGAAATGATCTGAAGAACTGACATCCAATGAAAGTATTAATAACAGACAACAGATTAAGACTTCAAGGGTGATTAATTATTTATAAAGGGAATTGTTGAAGACTTAAAAGTCTCACTACAATAGAACAAAGATGTAATGATACACTTTTAGGTACAGGGTCAAGAAAATGAGCAAGATTATTTTGACTATGAGCACAATCTTCCAAATGAGAATATCCCTTTATATGGCTACTGGTGCCCAGTATTAACCTAGTAATTAGAAGGAATGTTCTCAGATTTTCTGTGATTTCTTTTTCTGTTAAGCCTTAATAATAAAATTGAGGTGCTTAAGTGTCTGAGTGGGTAAAAGATGAATTCATGGATGAGTACTGGCAGGCTTCTCTTTCTCCGGAATCTCAGTACATCCTGAAGAAAAAAATAAAAGAAACAAACAAGTATGTGGCTGTGATCCCAGTTTTGGAATGTTCTAAGTATGGCTTTGAGTGTTCCTGGTATATCATGACCACTGTTCAGGAAAACCTGGTCATACCAGGATGTGACATTTTAGTGTATCCACTCTCTTGTGTTGTCTGCTGTTTATTATAGTAATAGGAGATGTTCTGTGAAGCAGGTCAAGGATTTTTAAGGTTCTCTAGGAAAGATATGTGAGAATCCCACTGAAGAGACTAAAAATTGCCTTTCACATAGAACAGCTACATCAGTTCATGGATTGTTCCCGTGCAGAGAATTTTGGAACCTGCATGCTGTAGATCTTTGTTAATGATGACCATGGCTACATAAATATACTTTAATAATGATACAATTAGAATCACAAGATCATCTACTTCACAGAGTGATTCTGAATATCAATTAGGCTAATGAAATTAAATAGTATTGATCACAGAGTCTCTGTCCCAGTCTGTCTCAATCGTAAAAGCGTATGACTCAGTTCCAAGTTAACACGATAGGTGAAGATTTTTGTCAAGGATCTGAACCTGCTGCATGCAGTTAGAGGAGGCCTTTGCTGGTATTTTCATGCCCCAGGGAATCTCCTATTCCTGGGGAATGTGTGATCTCTAAAAGGAAAGATAAAAAGAAATGTCAGCATTGTGAAAATGATCAGTGGCTCACCAAAATCACCAACTGTCTGTTGCCAGGCAGTGATCAAACATATATTGACTGCCTACTTTGATTGAGATACTCCTGGAAGCCCTAAGTATAGGACGATGAACAAGAAAAATAGCACTTTCCTGAAGAAGGATAGTTTTTGGAAATAATCAGCCATAAAAATGTTATAAGAGCTATAAAATGGGAATGTATATAATGCTCTTTGAGAACGTAACAGACAATATTGGCTTCTGCCCAGAAAAGAAGGGTAGGGTCAAGAGAGGTTTCAGAGTTTCATAAAGGATGAGTAAGTGTTTTTACAAAGACAAAGAAATAACAAGTGTCCAGGGGTTTGGTCAGTTCAGGAAGATTCATAAAATACAATGAGGATATATGGACACAGGGAGGGGAACCACACGCATTGGGGCTTGTCGGGGGCAGGAGAAGGGAGAGCATCAAGATGAATAGCTAATACATACAGGGCTTAATACCTCAGTAATGGGTTGATAGGTGCAGCAAACCACCATGGCACACGTTTCCCTATGTAATAAGCCTGCATGTCCTGCACATGTATATCAGAACCTAAAATTAAATTAAATTAAATTTGAAAAAAGTACAATATTTTTGTGATATACGACATACTGGAAGACGATGGCAAAAGGATGGGGTCGGAAAGATGGCCAGGGCTCAGACATTTAAGGATTTTGTGTGTCAAGCTAAGGAGTTAAGCCTTCCTAGTCTAAATTGTAGAGTTTATTAAAGAATTTTTAGCAGAGAAAAAAAAAAAGCATGATTGGCTTTGAATGTCTTTAAGATTACCTTCAGCAGCGGGAAAAACAATACATACATAGGCAAGCCAGGGGCAGGAAAACAACGTTGGAAGTTTGCTGCATCAACTTGGTCCAGAAGTGATGGGGTTTGAATCAAAGCTGTGGGAGTTAAGGTGGAAGAGGATCACTAGGAAATAGAGACTGTTGCATGGAGAACAATGTGTCTGCCTAAAATTCAGGTTTTTGTTAAAGGAGAAGGGGGAGAAGGAATACTGGAGTAGGCAGATGGTGTTCTCTGCCATTGTCAACAGGACCAGTCAATGACACCGAATGGTTTTCCATCTACTCCTCCCACAGTTCTGGCCTCTTCTAAGCAGATAGTCTGGCCTGATGTGACAACATTTACATTGGAGTGCTACACGACAGTAATTCCAATGTTTTTAAACTTTGGGTTTGAAAGTTTGTCTTGGCAGATTTCCCTCGTTTTGGGTTTGGTTTGTTTGGCTAGAAAGTGGCATATTCAGACAGGCTTAAATACCAACCCTAGCAAACACAATCTCAGGCTTTTCAGATTCTGTAGTTCAACATACCGGTGATCCTAGGTAGACAGCCCTGGATTATACGTGTGACATGCTGGCGAGATGTGGAAGTTAAGTAATGGATACGGCCTCTCTGGCTGCCTCACTGGCATTGAGGGAGGAAGAAAACTGCATCTGGAGTCTGGAAACTTGGTTCAGGCCTGACTTTGCCACTAGCTCATTTTATTCCCTTGGGGAAAATATGTCAAGTTAAACTTTTGGATAAACAACAAAATAGCTAAATTTTAGACAAACTTCCTATAAATAATCACCTATCCATTTCTTTCTCATTTCAATTTTGTTACCTAGAAAACTTTTGTAGGCGAAACATATTTCTGCTTTGTGCTTACATCTGCTTATCTTCCTATTTTGAGTAAAACAGCCACGTTGATAATTTGAAATATACTTTTGGATATTTATATGACACTACTGCCTTAAACAAAACGATTACTGGCATTTGATAATTTAATGAATCTTTATTTTTCCTGGAACCAAGCACATCGATGTAATAAAGGAAATGATTATAAATGTTTTATTAAAAGAAAATCCGGTAATCAAATATAATCAAGAATTGAGACAGGTACATATGGCTTAGTGGACTGGAGGAACATAATGTCTTTTAGCAGAGAGCAATCTGTTATAAAAGAAATAACCAGCATTTATTACCTTGACAACTCTTTGGTCCAGGGATGCTTACATCTAACATATGGACACTAATAGCTAGACTACTGTTGTCTCATAGCTTGTATAGCTCTTTCGTAAGTTGGGAACGTCGTCCATTTCACTGGCTTGTGAGGAGTTAATAAAACAACATACTATATGTAAAAGCATATTGAATATTTAAAGCAAAGTACAAATGTTTATTATTATTGTTATTCTCACAGGAGGCTAAGATTTTCCATTAGTTACAATGGCTCGAAAGAGGATTCAGAAAATTGTTCCATGAGACATAGTTTTCCATGGACGCATAGAATTTGGGGTTTAACTCTTAGATGATACAAATGGGTAACCTTGCTTCAATTGCCCAAGGAAAGACGTCTGTCTCACTAAGGGAACTGGATAATGGCTCTAGAAAGCACATTTGCAGACGGGTCTAGTGAGAAATACTAAACTCAAAACAGAAATGGAAAATAACCCATTGCAGCATGAGATAGTTGTTTTAAAAATTGGCACAGAGGATATTGATCCAGCCAAGAATGGCAAGAAAAATAAATGAGAGATTCGTATATATATAAACATATATATATATATATAAAAACATATATGTGTGGGTGGTTTTTTTCCTCTAGTGACAGAGAAAAGAGAAAAAAATTAGAATGTGACGTACGAAATAACCCTGGATTACAAATGTGAGTCTACCCATAGCACACTGTTTTTATTAGGATGATTTAGTTATATATATAATTTTAGAAGATACAATATTCACTTGATAGATGATCTGATATCCATATAAAAACTAAATTGTTTGAGTATTATAATTAATCTTACGAAAATATACAAGGTTTGCTTTGTCTACTGTTTTCCAAAAGTTGTTATGTATGTGACAGGTGCAATTCAGGTACTGTTGACCCTTGAACAACATGGGTTTGAACTGGGCATATCCACTATGCACAGATTTTATACACAGATTTTTAAAAATAAATATATTGGAAAATTTTTGGAGATTTGTGACAATTTGAAAAGCCTGCAGATGAACTGCCATCCCTGAGACAGCGAGACCCACCCCTCTTTTTCCTCCTCTTCAGTCAACTCAATGTAGACACCATGAGAATGACCTTCATGATGATCTACTTCCACTTAATAAATAGGAAATTTATTTTCTCTTCCTTATGATTTTCTTAATATCATATTATGTTTTCAAATATCAGATTTCAAATTTTCTTTTCTCTACCTTAGTTTTATTGTAACAATGCAGTATATAATACATAACATACAAAATATGTTTTAACCAACTCTTTATGTCATCAGTAAGACTTCTGGTCAACAGTAGACTATCGGTAGTTAAATTTTTGGTGATTCAAAAGTTGTTTGCAAATTTTCAACTGTACAGGAAGATCAGCACCTCTAACCCTTGCATTGTTCAAAGGGCAATTGCATAAATGTTGTATCTTTCTCTAGCAGTAACAAGGTTTAAAAAAAAATACCCCAGGCAATATGTTGATTTATTTGTAAACATTATCTCATTTTATTCCCCAAAAGGAACACTTAAAGTAGATACTATTTCCATCTTCAGTTACATGATCAACTGAGTCTCAGACAGTTAAACAATTATCCTTAGATCACACAGCCTGCACATGGCCAACCCAGAACTTAATCCAGATCTGTCTGATGCAAAACCCCTTGTTCTTAGTAAATTTACATACTGATGCTTAGCAAATTTACAATGGTTTGTTACAATCTCAGAGGGACTCTCAAATTATCTGTGGTGAAGGGCCAATTTTTGTTTTTGCTTTTTAAATTTCCAGTTAATGGAGGACTCATGTTTTTATAAAATATGCTAAAAAGATACAGTGATGTCCAATTTCTGTAAAAGTTTTTAAATGCTTACTCTCACTTTCTACATTTACTATAATTCATTTTGTTCCTGCTTTATTGAGGTATAATTGGCAAATAGAAATTTTCTGTATTTAAGGTATACAGTTTGATATTTTGATACACATATAAATTGTTGTCTTAGTCCATTTTGCTTTGCTATAAAGGGATGCCTGAGACTGAGTAATTTACAAAGAAAGGAAGTTTATTTAGCTCATTGTTCTGCAGTCTGTACAAGAAGCGTAGCACCAGCATCTGGGTGCTATGGAAGGGCTTCAGGCAGCTTCCACTCGTGGAGAAACGTGAAGTGGAGCAGATGTATAGAGATCACATGATGACAGAGAAGCAAGAGAAAGAAAAGAGGGAGAGAAAGAGTGGCGGTTCCAGGATCTTTTTAATGATCAGTTCTCATGGTAACTAATACGACAAGAATTCCCTCGTTATCTTGAGGGCAGCACCGAGACATTAGTGATGAACCCTCCTATTGACCCAAAAACCTCGCACCAGGTCCTATCTCCAACACTGGGGATCAAATTTCAACATGAAATTTGGAGGGGACAAATCTCCAAACCCTATCAGTTGTCAAATGATTACTACAATCAAGTTAACTAACTTAGCTATTATCTCACAATTACCTTTTTGTGTGTATGTTAAGAATACTTAAATTCTATTACCTTAGCAAGTTTTAAGTATGCCGCACGTTATTATTAACCATAGTCATCATGCTGTACATTAAGTCTCCAGAACTTACTCATCTTAGATCTGCAAATTTGTACCTTTTAACCACCGTCTTCCCATTTCCAACCACGTCCTGATCCCAGATAACCATCATTCTACTCTTTGTTTTTATAAGTTTAATATTTTTTGCTTTCACATAAAAGAGAGATCATTCAGTATTTGTCTTATGTTTGGCATATTTCAGATAGCATTATATTCTCCAGATTCATCCATGTTGACATAATGACAGAATTTCTTTTTTTATTTAAAGATTGAGTAATATTCCATTCTACCATTGACCCTTGAGCAACACAAGGGTTAGGGAGATTGATACCTCACAGTTGAAAACCTACGTTTAACTTTTAATTTTCCAAAAACTTAACTACTAATAGCTATTGTTGACTGCAAGATTTACCAATGACATAAACAGTTAATTAACACATAGACTAGCAACTATATATACTCTATGCATTCATGATATATCTTTTTTTCTCAATTTAAAAAATATTTCTAGGCTATATGGTTTATCTGTAAATTTTTTCAAATCATCACAAATCTCCAAAAATTTTTCCAGTATGTTTACTGGAAAGTATCTGTCTATAACTGGAGTCACACATTTCACATTTGTGTTGTTCACAGGTCAACTGTTTATATATACATACATGAATATATACCACATTTTCTTTATCCATTCAATAGTCAATGAACACTCACACTGTTTATCTTGGCTATGGGACTAATGCTACAGTGAACATGGGAATACAGATATCTTAAAGATACTGGTTTTCTTTCCTTTAAATATATACCCCAAAATGTAATTGCATAATTGTATAGTTTTATTTTTAATGTTTTGTGGAAACTTCCTAAATTTTTCTACAATGGCTGTACCAATTTACATTTCCACTCACATTTGATAAGTGTCTCCTTTTCTGCACATCTTTGACAACCTTTATCATTTATTATCTTTTCACTTTCTGATAGTAGCCATCCAAACAGTTTGAGGTGTTACCTCATTGTGGTTTTGTTTGCACTTCCCTATTAGTGATGTTGAACATTTTTTCATATACCTGGTGGCCAATTGTTTATATTATTTAGATAAATATCTATTTAAGTCTTTTTCCCATTTAAAAATTTTAAAATTAAAATTAAAATTTTAAACTTTACTTTTATTTATTTGGCTATTTTTTTAGGTCCCACACGTAAGTGAAATCACTCAGTATTTGTCTTTCTGTGTCTGGCTTATTTCAAATAGCATTATATTCTTCAGAGTCATTCATGTAAAATGGCAGAATTTCTTTTTTTTAAGGCTGAATAATATTCCATTCAATAATTGACCCCTGAATGACACAGGGATTAGGGGAATAGACCTCTCACAGTTGAAAATTTACTTTTAACTTTTGACTTTCCAAAAATGTGACTACTAATAGCCTACTGTTGACCTCAAGTTTTACCAATAACATAAACCATTGATTAACCCATAAAATGGACTAGTGTCTACATATATTCTATGCATTCATGACATATGTGATATACCATATTAACACAATGAAAGATAAAAATCATATGATCATCTCAATAGATGCAGAAAAAAAGTATTTGACAAAATTCAACTTTTTTATGATAAAAACTCTCAACAAAGTAGGAATAGCAGGAATGTCTCTTATTACTTTGACTAGGACTTTCAATATACCATGTTGAATAGAAGTGGTGAGAGTGGGCATCCTTGTCTTGTTCCTGATCTCAGAAGAAAAGCTTTCAATTTTTCACCACTGAGGATGATAGTAGCTGTGAATTTGTCATATATGGCCTATACTGTGTCTTGTTCAATTTATTTCATCAATGTTTTGTAGTTTTAGTGTATAGATCTTTTAGTGTATGGTTATTTTTGCATATTAACCCCTTATCAGATATATAGTTTGCAAATATTTTCTTCCATCTTATAAATTGCCTTTTCATTTTGTTGATTGTTCTCTTTGCCATGCAGAAACTTTCTAGTTTGATGTAGTCTCACTTGTTTATTTTTGCTTTTGTTATGTTTTCTTTGGTGTTGTATCCAAAAATTGATTGGCAAGGCCAATATCATGGAGCCTTTCCTGTATGTTTTATTCTAGAAAATTTATGGTCTCAGGTCCCACATTACTAGTCTTTAATCCATTTTCAGTTGATTTGTATGCATGGTGTAAGATAAGGGTCCAATCTTCCTTCCTTCCTTCCTTCCTTCCTTCCTTCCTTTCCTTCCTTCCTTCCTTCCTTCCTTCCTTCCTTCCTTCCTTCCTTCCTTCCTTCCTTCCTTCCTTCCTTCTATTTCTTTCTTTCTTTCTTTCTTTCTTTCTTTCTTTCTTTCTTTCTTTCTTTCTTTCTTTTTCTTTTTTTTTGCATATGAATATCCAGTTTTCCCAACACCAATTATGGAAGACATCATCCTTTTCTCATTGTGTTTACTTGGCACTTTTATTTCTGGGCTCTCAATTCTGTATCCCTAGTCTATGTGCTTTTCTTTAAGCTAGAGCTAGTACTGTGCTGTTTTGATTACTATAGCTTCATAATATAATTTGAAATCAGAAACAAATCATGGCTTTGTTACTCTTGTACAAGTCTGTTTTAACTATCTCTTCTATTAAGATGATCACATGATTTTCATCCTTCATTCTGTTAATGTGGTGTATCACATTCATATATTTGTATATTTTGAACCATCCTTGTATCCCTGAAATAAATCTCACTTGATCATGGTGTGATCCTTTTAATGTGCTGTTATATGTGGTTTGCTAGTGTTTTGTTGGGGATTTTTGCATCTATGTTCATAGGGGATACTGGTTCCTAATTTTCTTTTTTTGTAATGTCTTTGTTTGGCTTTGTTATCACGATAATGCTGGCCTTGTAAAATCAGTTTAGAAGTATTCCCTACTCTTTAATATTCAAAGAAGGATTTGAGAAGGATTAGTATTTAATTTTTCTTTAAAAGTTTAGTAGAATTTATCAATGAAAGCATCATGTTCTGGGTTTTTCTTTGATAGGATGTTTTTGATTCCTGATATATTTTCCTTACTTGTTATTGGTCTGTTCAGATTTTCTATTTTTAATAATTTAGTCTTGTTAGGTTGTATGATTCTATGGTATGGGATATTTTGGGTATGTTTGGTAGGCCTATTTGGTCTAAAATGCCCTTATTTAAACACTTATTCAAAGAATCTTTATAAAGTCCAATGTTTTTGATTTTCTATCCAATGATCTATCCATTGTTGAAAGTGAGTGTATAGAAGTTCCCTACTAGCATTGAATTGCTGTCTCTCTCTCCCATTAGATCTGTTAATACTTTCTTCATATACTTAGATGCTCTGAAATTGGGTGCATACATGTTTATAATTTTTATATCCTCTTGATAAATAGTGAAGATTATATTTATTATTATATTGTGACCTTCTTTGTCTCCTGTTACAGTTTTTGACTTAAACTCTATTTTGTCTGAAATATGTATTGCCACTCCATAAAGCTAAAATGAGTCTCTTTTAGGAAGCATATAATTGGGTCTTTTTCTAAAACCGTTTAATTACTCTATGTCCTTTGATTGAAAAACTTAATCAATTTGGGTTTAAGATAATTATTTATAGGTGAGGACTTACTACCAACATTTTGTTAACTGCCTTCTCATTGTTTTGCAGTTTCTTTGTTCCTCCTTTGCTGTCTTTCTTTGTGATTTGATTATTTTCTGTAGTGATATGTTTTGATTCCTTTCTCTTTATTTGTTTTTGTATTTATTGCTATGTTTTGCTTTGTGGTTATCATGAGGATTACGTTAAATACCTACTCTCACCCTCTACAGCATTCTCATTGTAATTCTATAATAAACTGTTCACAAACAGGTCCCAATCTCCATCCAGCAGCATGAACATAAATTTCAATTGAGGGGTTCCTAGACTTTATTTTCTAGAAGTTTATGATGTCATTGAATTCAAGTTGCAGAAATATTTTTCTCTAGGAACATAATTATATTCATTATTTGCAATAAACAATATAAATGTCTAATATAATTTGAGAGCACCAGGAAGTTTTATTATCTTGTCCCTGACGACAGCCATGCCCCAGAAATTCTCTTGGTTAGCTTTATAGATTGTAAACTATAAACATAATAGTGTATTTCAAAAATAACATTTTTATTTAATTGTGTTTTTCATCATTATGCAAGATAGTATGGGGTGGTTTTAGGGTTTTGTTATTATTGGTGATGGGAATAAGAACCAGTGTATTTTGCTGCAGTCTTTTTTGTATGTTTGTTTTTTTCTTTGCTTCTTAGTGTTTACTTGTCCTTCAGCTAGCTTGATAGGAGTCTAAACTTTCATAAGATTCCGTTTCACATGGCATGAATATTAAGAGTACTAGGCATTTTAGCCTAGTATTTATTTATTTATTTATTTATTTATTTATTTATTTATTTTATCGGGGTCTTACTCTGTTTCCCAGGCTGGACTCTGACTTCTGTGCTCAAGAGATTTTCCCACCTCAGCCTCTTGAGTAGCTGGCACTACAGAGAAATTGTTCTGTTTTCAATCAAATATATTGCCTAGGAGAAGGTTATCATTTATTTAACTATGAGAGATGGCAACCTTATGTGGCCACAGGGAACATGTCCATAATTTAAATGTGTACAGACATCAGGCGAAAAAAATATAGCTTGTTAGGGCTTTGGCAAAATGGAGAGTCTTTACCCCATATAAAGATATTCACCATATAAAGATATTCACATTCAGTATTGTAAATCACTTCACGAAGAAAACAAAAAGTGTCTGGGCAGATTTGGCTAATGACATTTCTATTTTCATCCTATGTATACATTAGCAGGATGAATTTTCAAAACCTGAATATACAATAAAATCAAATTCTAAACCATTATGTTTTATCTACTATAAAAGTGTGTTTACTTTTCTGACTTACAAGCTGCTTACACGAGTTTTCCCCACACAAAATCCTCCCAGTTCTAAGCATTATAATGATGAAAGGGGACAAAATGTACGATAAGAAGCAGAATTTGAGATGTATTTTAGACTAATTTGCTGATTCAGGGCTGGAGAACTCCTGGTCCCAAAAAGCTGGCATATTTGCTTTTACACAGGGGTAAGGTGGGGTGGAGCAGCTGGGGTGGGGGCAGACAAAGGAGGCTTGGATTCAACTAAGGAAGTGCTTCTACTGGCTGTTAAGTTCTAGTGGATTCTTACTGTGTGCCCAGAACTGAGCTGGACAATCTCAGTGGCGTGCTTTCAATGACTTTATAAACTAATTACTTCCAATTTCTCATGATGTTTGCTGTGTTTTCACAAGGAATGTTCAAGCAAATGTGGATTATTTTGTTCATCTTTATTTACATCCATAATTCACAACTCTTTATAGCAAAAAACACTGAGCATGAAAGAGATTATATCTATTTCAAATGATCATATTTGCCTAATGACTTATTTTTTGTTTGTGCCTCTAGCAGTTTTGAGACCCTCCAGGTCAGAAGACATGTAGTCCTTCTCCTTGGATCTCCTCTATGGCCCACTAGAATGTAAGCTCCATGAGAGTGGGGAGCTTCCTGTCTAGTTCATTTCTGTATCTCTCAGATCTAGAGCGGCATCAGCCTCATAGCAGGATCTCAGTATATGTTTCCTAATAAGTAAAGTGAGTGATTTTTTTTTTTTTTCATTTTACAGGTAAGGAACTAAAATATTTAGTAATCTGATTAGGGTTACAAGACTCTGACAGTCTGAATAAAAGTTATTCCTCTTAACAATTGCCTTAACTTCTGCTCAATGAAGAGCTACTAATTAGAATAATTACTTGTACAATTATAGGACTCAGGCAGATCATCCTGGTATCATTAAGAAGAGATGGTGATACCAGTGTGCAGGACATGGTAGGCACTGAGCCCATGGTGGGTTTTTGGAATTAAAGAATTGGGGACAAGGATTAAAGAGACACTCTTCAGGACAAATTCATAGTGAGGAATAAGAGAAGGATAATCACGGATGGCTTTGAATTTCCTAAGATTGGAGACTGAATCTTCATAGGAGTGTCCAGCATTTTCTTCCCGATACCTGACCAATAGAACGATTTCCCTTATTTGACTGTATTACCCCCTATAGCAGGAATCTATCAAGCTGAATCAAGCCTGGAAATTTCAGAACTTGCCACAGCTAGATTCTCCTCATATCCAGTGTGAAATACTGCCAAGAAAAGAGAACACAAGTGACTAATTCATCTTAGGGTTGTGTAGAGCAGAGGGCTAACACACCTTCCTTATTCTGCTCATGATAGCAAGTACAACTCTGGCCCGTAGAAGTTTATTCCATTTACTCACAGCCAATCCACTTCTGAGGCTGTCTGTGTTCTTGAACTTGTCATTTCAGTTGATGCTATTCTAAAACATAATATCATGTATTTTTTAACAGATTTTTCAGTGATATTCCCTTGTAATTCAGATTGAATGCATACTTTAACTTTCATTAGATTACAAGCAATTAAAAAGAAAGGACAATCTCTTTTATCTATTTAGATTGCTTACAATTAAAACTGTCATCATCATATGCCGTATATGCTCAAATAATGCTGATATATAGTAAAAATTTCTCAATTGAATAAATTCCTCCACTGAAGTCAGTGATGATAGCTAGCTAGCTAGCTAGATGATAGATTTGTGATAGATAGATGGATAGATAGGTAATAAATAGATAGATATGGTCTGACCTGACCCTTCCCAGTGAATAACTCATACCTGGTGGAAAATTACCTACCTTTGAGAAGACAAGTTTCCTGTTTTTAGGCTATCATTGCCCAAAAAAAGGGTTATTGTATTCTTATTTCTTGAAAAACAATTCATCTTCTAATCATAGGCAATTTATTCCAGGAATTGGTTTACTCAGCTGGAATATTAGACAGGCAGTAAGCATCTATCAATTGATGTAAGACCCTAAAAAAGATGTAGTTTCAAGATTTTAGAGCCTACTTTTTTTGTTTTATTTTATCTTTTTAGACAGAGTCTGGCTCTCTTGCCAGGCTGGCGTGCAGTGGTGTGATCTCTGCTCACTGCAACCTCTGCCTCCCATGTTCAAGTGATTCTCCTGCCTCAGCCTCCCAAGTAGCTGGGACCATAGGTGCGTGCCACCATGCCCAGCTAATCTTTCTATTTTTAGTAGAGACGCGGTTTTACCATTTTAGCCAGGATGGTCTCCATCTCTTGACCTTGTGATCCACCCGCCTTGGCCTCCTAAAGTGCTGGGATTACAGGTATGAGCCACTGTACCTGGCCGAGCCTATATTTTAAAAAGAACTTTAGCCTACCTGAAATTCACTGGAGAATGTAATAAAGAAAATAATAAATAACCAAAAGTCAAATTAATAGTGTGACAGGACTCTCACAGGACTCTTGAAAATCTTCCTGATTCTCTCAAACAATTTTCTTCTGCCGAAGTACTGATTTAATGTTACAGGTTTGGGGCTCTATATTACGTTGGAATACAATACATAATGAACCTTAATGCCAGATGTAGCTTTTATCACTAAAGCCTTATGGAGATTGAATTTAGGACAATTTGTTGAAGAGATAATACAAGCTCAAAAGCATGACTGTTTGCTGAAAACAATATAATTCTAAGCTCCGTGACTCTTTATGCCAATTAACGATTTCAGGATTATTTACTAGGGCATTGCAAGTTCACAGAAAGTTTTAAAAGCACTGAAACTGTTTACCACACTATCATTTCAAAAGCAATAGAAATGAAAGCAAAAGGAAATGCTTCAACCACCTTCATTAAGAAGTTCATTGAGCTGCTCATTTCAACAGCAAGCTATAAACAGAGAAAACAGCCCTTAGAAATAAATATTAAAAGCTCATCTCCATAGACTGATAGGAGAGAACAGAGAGCTAGCAACCTTTGATATCACAAGGGAGACCATTCCTCAGCTGGAAATGTACCAAAGAAAACCTTTCCAAGAAAGAAATCTTTTTCTGAGAAAGAAACGGGAAATTTCTAAAAACCTATTAAAACACTCAGTGTGAAATAATAGAAAAAAATTAAAGGATGCATCATAAAATAATATAGCCTAAGAAATCAGCAGGTTGTAACAGAAAAGAAAAAATACCACTTCAGTCATATTAATAAAATGAGAGGTGAAATTAAACACTATAAATAAGATTTCTTACAGTCTTTAAAAAGAAAATGGTTCAAACAGAATCATTTTCTGAGGCTTAACTGTTTCAAATAATTTCTTTTGAAATTCAACATGATTATTCTGAGTCTCAGATGGTTTGGGATCTTGACAATGGGGTGCTGAGGGAGTATGGTGGAAAGAACAAGGATTGGCTAGAAAATGGATCAGTTTCAAAGCTTGGTTTTGTTTCCTGTTGTAGACTTTAGGCTATTACCTAACTTCCATGGTCTTGCTTTGTTACTCAGAAGTTGGGGGCTGTCCATGTTCACTGGTGGTTGGGAGCATGGGTTTTAGATTAGGGCAGACCTGAGTTGGAATTTGCCATTTATGATGTATGAGCAAGCAAGTGGACAGGACTGAAAAAATTAATAAGAAGCACTTGGTTTAGCACCAGGCACAAAGTAAGTACTCAATGGATCAGGACCAACATGATATTGGTGATGATAGTAAGAAAGATTAAATAATGTGCCTTGTACAATGCCCCCAAAACCTGGCAAATACTGGATAAACAGGAATTTCACTTCTTCTCTTATACTATTTTTTTCCACCAAAATGTAAGGATTTTAATGGCAAAGACCAGCAATTATTATAGTGTGTATTGCATATAAATACTTTCTTAATATTTGCTAAATGAATAACTGAATAAATACACACATGCACAAGCGCACACACACACACCAATCTTACAATTATATAGTGCTTGAGAATGTATCAGCCATTCTTGTGTATATCACCTCATTTGAAATGCACAGTAACCCTCTGAGGTAGATAGCACTGGCACAGATACCCTGATTTCAAAAATGGTTAGGATTCAGAAAAATAAACTAGGCTAATGACATTGCTGGCTAGTGGATTCAGTATTCCTGCCACTCAACTCAGTGTACTTTCCATGATCATACAGCAGCTTTGGTATGTTAGAGAATTTTGTACAGAGAAGTTGTTGCCCACACACAAGAAGTAAGAGTTTTACTAGGAATACACCAACATTTCCCCAGAAAGATCCTTCTGGGTAATGCAGAAAACTCTGCATCCCTCTTTTGAGGCCACCCCAGGATCTCAGTGGTCTTAGACAGCCTCCAAGGATTATCTTCTCCAAAAATGCAGACTCAACCAAATGTAATTCTGCTCACTTTGCACATGACAACAAATCTTACGAAAACTGTAGAGCACGGAAACATAGTTGACCAGGATGTGCCTTTAATTGAAAGTCAAGACCCAAGCTTTCCACCCAGCTTCCAAGTCAGCAAAAGTTATGAAGCCAAAAATAGACTGGTAAAGATGGAAAAAGGATGCAGAACAGAGTTGCTTTTATTGACTGGGAAGGTATGACAGAAGCTTACCTGCAAAGAGCAGAGGGCTCTAGGACAAGAATGTTTCTCTCTTCTCCCTCCCTTTTCCTGCTCTAATTATTAACCTTGTTCTTTTCATGTTAAGTCAATTTGTAAAATTCCTGTCTCCTGACTCCCCCCTTTCCCTTCCTGTCTTAAGCTCTGTGGATTAATGCACTGGCGGTCAGATCTTGGCCACCAGCAACCACAGGTGGCTCTAGCTTGTAAACAGAAAGGCAAGGTGGTTTTATTGTTTATATGCAAGTCACTGAGTAGATCAGTGGATGGATTAACTTGAAACCTTTTCTTCCTGGGAAAGGTTGGACTGGTTCCTTGCAGGCTTGCTCCTACTGCCTGCAAAGCACCCCACCTGGCTGCCCTCGCACCCCCTAGGACATAGATCATGAGTCGATTTTATTAAAAATAGTTCTTAATCATGCTATGATGACGGCCACTCGGATGTTTTCAAGTGGAAACACTCAGGGGAGTCCACTGAAACCAAAAGATCTCAGGTTAGATCCACACGTGAGAAGATCTTTAAATTAATTTAGAATGAGGCAATTACTGCCCTAAATAAACGATGCAGTCTGAAATACGGGAAGCACTTTGCAGTTTCCTCTGAGATCCATTCTTTGAATAGGAAGCATAATTATCCTGAAAGTGGAGATGACAGGAGTCTGATAAAGAAAGTGGAAAAACGGTGAATCCATTTCCTGACTCAGCAGCAATTCAGTTGCCTTTCGATTGCCTTGTAGCACAGCGTGCAGAAGGTTGGCTTGACGGAGTCGCGGGCCTGGGTGGAAGCATGCTTTCTACTGAGAATGGACCTTGTGGCTCTGGAGAGCTTATTGAATCTCCACTACTTCTTTGTATGTTTCTCCATTTGCAGAAGTACCTATGCCATAGCTGACAGTAAATATTCAACAAATGCAAGCTCTCCTTTTCATACAGACACTCTTCTCAAACCAGTCATTCCTCTAACAGAACCATTTTGCCACTGGAGAATAGAATGTGTTTTTTCTGGTTTTCTGTTTCCAACGTATGTGGCTGAGTGTTAGACAAGAGCTGTGGATGTGCTAGATAGAGCCTTTTGTTATCCCTAGCAGATCAGTCACTAACTGAGATGAACTCCAGGAATCTTTGCTATGCTTAGTTCTACTGCTGTCCTACAGAAACCACTTTATCCCAATCAGTATAGACAGTCAAAGATAACTCAGGCAACTTAATTAATCATTTTGTCTCTGTGTCTTGATCCAGTGAATTGGCTAATTGCCTAGTGTGAATGAGGTGGCGTGCAGATAATGATGACAATTATACTAATGAAAGCCTGAGATATTGAGTTAATAATGGCCATATTAGTAATGCAAAGAATAAATAGTTAAGCATTCGTGAGGAATGGTGAGCACAATTCACGTTGTAATACTGATAGAATAAAGTATATTATTGTGCCAATAGATCAATTAGGAAGAAAAAGAAAAATATACTTTTAAAGGAATGAATGGTACTTTTGACAAACAGAGAGAGTATGTGAAATTAGGAGCTGTTGACTCTCAGCCATGACCCTGAAACTTGGTAGAAAGCACAATTCCACAAGGAGACTGTGTGTTGGGCTACCCCAGACTGCCCGCCTGAGGACGGCGGCAAGACACTGGCAACCAAGCACACTGAGATCAAAGGACACCCAGTGATCAAATGAGGAGGCTTTTTGTTAGTGTCTGACTTCCTGAGGATGGAGAGTATAAACAAAGATAGTGGCCTTCACAAAAGCAGTACTATCCACCAGGACTTTGCAGATCTTGAGTAAAAAGACTCCTCAGGAATTGAAACTTCTCAGGGGTATTACATCAAAAGGTGATCACTGAAATTCCTTCTCACTTCTCTTTCTGTCATAGCAAACTGTTCTGAAAAGTAAACTATGAATTTTGTGTGCAGAAATGCTATGTCGTGGTGAATGCAGAAGAAAATCAAAATCCCAGGTGTGTTAATAATTTATGTGAAAACCTTCTTCTTGGACTCTCCCTCCCTGCCTCTCTTTCTTTCATCCCAGACCCTCATATTGCCGAGGAATTCAATTAATTAAACAGGATGTCATTCAGGTATTCTAGCCCTGCCCTGTTCTGAAACAGGGCAGGGCTCGTCCATAGATCTCTAGGCATTTTAGGGTACCAATTAGTGCCTGACTGCCTGCCTGACTGCCAACTCCTATCTCTACCTAAAAGGGAGCTGGCACAAGGAACATCTTTCACCTTCCTTTTAGGGCTGAACTTGCCCCTGGGCTCTGCTTATCAGCTTCATCTTCTTTCTCCAAGGCCATTGTTGCTAAATAACTAAATTTTTAGGTCTGTGGCACCAAATATGACATTTGTTAACTATTTAGATTTTCTGAAAAAGTGCTTTTGGACCATTATACCTTTATAGCCATAATTTTCAAACTTTACGACATTGTTAAAATGTTAACTTCCTAAATTGAAGATTTCAAGAATTGTGAATTAGTGACTCAGTATACGACCCAGAAATCTACATTTTAGATAAACATTTCAGGTGTGTGTCAGCAGTGAAGGCTGTCTGCAGACCACATGTACAATAAAAAATGAAACTGCTTTATGGTACTGGCTTACTTCTCTCTAGTCTCAAATTCTTACCTGTCTGTGCCAAAAATATCTGATTTTCCCAGCCTGTGGTGTCTTCCAGAGCCCCACCCTCGATTACCTGCTTTCTGCCAGCCTTTCCAACTCTGCTGGACTTTTGTTTCTAGTCATGCCTGAGGAACAAAGTTGTCTTATACTTCAGAAAAAATAAATATTGATACTTTCCTTCATGCTGTGTAGACAAGATAGCAAATAGGAAAAGGTGAAAAATAATCTAGTATTTTGTCCTCTTCCTGTCTTACATCCAAATTAGTAGAGGCAGAAGTATCTGAAAATATCTACCAAAATACTGAAGAGAAGTTCAGGAAGAGGAGAGACATCTAAAGACTATAGGTGAGCTGGGGAGATCGGGGTGAGGGGAGAAATTATACGTATTTTAAAGTACTGGATAGACATTAACTATACTGAATTGATTCTTTCATAGATTTACAAATAGATCAATTAGCTGGATTTCCATTTTCCTGCTATAGCCAACTTTATTTGAGTACTTCTAACACTCCCTTAAGGTTTTCCTCAGTAGTTATCAAGAGAGTAATATTCATTGTAGTTATCTCTTTTTCATTTCCTCTCTCTTCCCCTCTGCACATGAAGGTGACTATAATACCTGTGTCCCATTGGCTGGCATGAAACAGTCAGGTAGACACCACCACCACCCTCGCTCCCCCGTCCCTCCTTCCATAGCCAGAATACCTGTAAACCTGCATGAGGCCTTAACATGTGCTTTTAATAAAGTAAAGATTATTTAAATATTAAGTGTGCTTCTTTATATAGCCCAGATCTTTATATCTCATTTCCATTGTAAAGACTAATAAATAATTGTGGATAATAATTATATCACAAAGATAAGAAACCAATAATTGTCTCAATCATTGAACAATGTTTATGTAAAATAATTTGCTTAATTAACAAATTTTAAATTAATTATTCTTTCACTTATAATGATAGAACTTAGGGCATTTAGGCTATAAAATTCTTATTAAGAAATCATTTATATTTTTCCCCAAGTTTATACAACCCCAAATAATTTCCTAGTGACTGCATGCTCCCTTCTGGGTGCTAAAATGTAACATTGTATGAGATTATAAACCATTATTCTTAGTCTATCTGCTTACCTTTCTCACACTCCAAATTAACTCAGTTCTTTGCTATTTCTAGTCCTCTGTCTAACAACCAGTTAACTTCCTGTGAAGTCAGAACATCATCATTCTGCTGAATGGTACTGGCTTGCTTTATACAAAAATTCCTGATACTCCTTCTAGGTTTGTTTTTATTTTGACAGAGAGATCATAAAGATCGAGAATGTGCAACACCAAAGTGCTGTCTTTCAAACAGTGAGATTCCAGAAGTTATAAATAAATAGATAGTAGAAAACTTCAAATTACACCTGAAGGACATCCACATTGCTTGTTTGTGTACAGAGCTTTCTGGACAACTGCAAATGTATTATCCTGTATATGAATAAATGTTGCACCAGTGTTAATCACATATGTACTTGGAATAATCTTTGACTCAAGCATGATCTCTATTTTTTTAGATACTTTAAAGATAATATTTTCTGTTCTTATTTTAAAATACTGGTATCAGTTTGAAGAGTTTAGATTTGTTTGTGTGGTGGTGGTTTTGAATTGAAGATATCAGTACAGACTTATTTGGTTTAATATAGATCCAGATGGCTACATCCAGAAATATTTATAGGTGTGTGTATATATCCAGGTTAGTATATAAACACATATTTCCTTGCTCTGTCAGCTGAGAGAACTAGAATAAATGACACCTCAGTAGTAATGAGCACACCTACCTCCTAGAGCTTGGCTTCTAACACCATTTTCTAAAAAAAGGAACCAAGTCTCCTTGGTGAAATCGATGATTCTGGGACTTAGGTAGGAAAATACAAGATAATCCCAGAGCATCAGGAAATGTCAAAAAGTATGGAAATGCTCAAAAGGAAAAGTGAAAAATGCTACCAAATAGATGAGATATGTCAAAGGGCTATAAGAGCAAACTGGAAGAGCCAACTCTGGAAAAATCAGAGCAAGTGAATAACTGAATTAGCATTAGATTATGATCCAATAAAAATAAATATCTATGCATCTATACTTATATAAATATACTGATATAAATAAATGATGACAAAAATAAACAAATGGGAAAGAAGGCACCAATATTCCATTCAGAATTTCAAATAATTTGTGTAGATTCTCCACTTTCAAGAAGTAAAGCAAAATTCCCCAATTCCTGGGTGTCAGCTACATGCAGTGACCTCCTTCCATAATACAGTGGCAAGTGGTTAAGTAAAGAGCTCCTGTACAGTCAAGAAATTTGACACACTCTCTCTCAGCCAGGTGATCAAGGTCAATACCAAGAGTGTTTGCTGATATTATGTATCCTTGGTGTAATGTGATAGCCCAGTCCAATTATGAAAGAAAAACTGAGACAAATTCTAATTGACGGACAGTCTACAATGTATCTGACCAGTTCTCACCAAAACAGTCAAGGTCATTAAAAATGAAATGAATTAGAGAAGTTGCCACAGGCAAGAGGAGTCCAAAGAGGCATGACAACTAAAGTGTCATGTGGTATCCTAGATGTGAAGTGAGAACAGAAAAGGACAATAAGTAAAAACTTAGGAAGTCTGCACCAAATATGAATTTTAGTTAAAAATAATGTTGAAATATTGATTTATCATTAGTAAGCAACATATCATCCTAATATAACATGCTAATATTAGAAGACATTGGGTGTGGGGAATATGACTGCTCTCTGTTCTATTTTCAAATTTCTCTGTAAATCTAAAATTGTTCTAAAAAATAAAGTTTATTTAAAAATGGTAAAAAAAAAAAAGAGTCTTTAAAATATGTTACAACAAAAATAGCATTTAGGGGTATTCTGTCTAAATCATTTATAGGAAACTTGGTAAATTCTTATTCATCCATAGTTTATCACTTTAGAAATTTTGAATGTGATGGATTTTAATTTTTCCAGTAGAGAGGAATTCGACTGCAATCCCACTAGACAATTTTCTTCCACAGTCTCCTTTCTCCAAATACATGCTTTGAATTTTTTTTCTATTTGACACTTCCCCTTATTTTTGCTGCCTTATTCTTTTGTTATAAACTTTTAAAGCCAAAATTTGAACCTCTCAGCAGTACACATAATCATTTAAGCTTCACCAAATAGATGTGGATTGAATTTTTATCTACTAGTTACACGAGATAATTTAAGTGACATAAATTACTTTAGCTCATTTAGGAGGCAGGTCATGATCATCTTCATAAACCAGAAGATTTGAGATATATCAGAACGATGTAAAAGTTTAATCTTGCTGTAATATGCTAGTTTACTAAAACTCACTCAGCATCAATAGTAGAGACACTGCTTTTTAAGAGAGACAAAAATGTTTTTAATAAACTTATTATGCATACATTTAATGATTCTACTCTCTAGTGTACATTTTTATATCATAAAAGTTTTTCTATTAAAAGGTCCAAAACATGGTTGAATTGCTTTTAATGTAGAATTACAGGAACATGTAAGAATCTATTTTTAGAAAAAAATGTTTTATTTTGCTATAAATTGTTCGCATGATATATACAAAATTAAAGTGGTTTCTTCTTTCTTTTTTAAAAATGTACCAAGTTAAAGCTAGAGAGGAGGTTGTGACTGTTTGCTGATTATTTCCAGATCCCAATATCCAGTCTCAAACTTTGATTCAATTGCGCAGAGGCACTTCTATTTAGGTATCTCATCATCACTTCTTTCTGACTCAGTGTTTTTTGAGAACATTGCACCCAATCTAACTTGCCTTCTCATTTCTATTGAGAGTTCCATTCTGCTCGTCTTCTTATTCATGATGCCTTTCTCCCACTTGGAAGGTCATGTTCATGGCCAATGTGGAGACATCTGACTTTGTGTTGCGTATTTTTTGAGATCCCTTCTATCCCCTAAGTTGCATTAATCTTTCAAGTCTTAGATCACAATACCTTAGAATCTAAACTAATTTGGAGGAGGGATTCTAAAATGTGTTTTGGGTCTGGATAATTTATCAACTATGTACCAAATCCTAGTTCTCTGAATACTCTTCTGTGGATTTCTGCAATGTCCTCCCCATGGTCTTCTGTCTACATATTTTCTCTGATGCTGAGGGTCAAGCCTTCCATTTGTCCTCTGGCTTCTACTATCTCCCCTGTTTAATGACTTTGCTCTTTCAGTTACCCTCCCCATGTGCTAAATCATCCATCATTCCATCTGTGCTAGATTATTTCCTTCAGCATAATACATTGCTTTAATATCTCCATTTTACAAAATTATGCTGATATACTATATCCTTCTTATATGACTGCCTCTTTTCTTTATTCACCATTCACCACACAGTTTCTCAAGAGATTTGTTAAATCTCATGGTCTCTTTTCCTTGCTTTCCATTCACAATTCAATTCACTTCACTCAAAGTTTTCATCACTACTTTAGTGAAATTGATCTTGTTAAAGTCACCATTGGCCTTTATGTTGCCAGGTTCAAATAGATACTTCTATAGATCATTCTTGAATTATTTAAAACACGTCTAACCAATTGGGTAATGCTTTCTGTTCATATTTTTGACTTGTATTTATTCGTCGTATTTCATTTGTACACACCAATTTGACATGAGAGAATCACCCAACCAAGACCACTCTAGAAGTCAGGAATGAAGTTTATTATCCTGATCTCTGTTGTTTAAAGAATTCATGATATTTAGTGTACCCTGCATGCCATGCTTAGCACTGGCCCAGGAGGTCCTGCAGCTTAACGTCTATGCAGACCTCATGGAAACTCTTTTGTACATCTTTTACTACGCGTTCTTAAAGGAAAAGATGACTGTGTCTAAATGTTGTGACGGTGTGTGGGTCATGCCACTGCCCCTACAGAGATAGGCATAGCTTCAGAATGTGGAGAAAAAGTTGTCATTTCTCAGCAGCGCTGGAACTGACTTTCTTGCTTCTTATTGTGCTGTTGTGCTCCAATTTATGATTCCAGAGGAACACACTAATTAGCATGATATTTGTGTGTGTGCCTGTGTTTGTGTGTGTCTCTTTGCATGGGGCAGTCGAGAAACATTTGCAATTTTCTACAATCCCTGTTACTCAAATTTGGATGTATGCAAGTCTATATTTACAAGGTACGACAATAAATTATCAGAGTGGCAAGTAGATATGCTTTGAATTCTTAATTGTAAGTTCATCAAAAAATATGATTAAATCATTTTTAAAAGGAAAGCTTAATTTTATTAAAATGATTTAATATATCATGGTATTAATTAATTATAATCTACTTTTTTCTTTTTGTTGTTTGAAAACAACTTCAAACTCCTTCAAAACATGACACATTTAAAAATATGAAAAAATTTATCTTAATTTTTCTAATTTTACATGTACTTCCATTTACAATTTTTATGAAAATATGCTTTGGGTTGGATATGCTTTGAGTAATTACATTTTAAAAAAAATAATGTTTTAGTGAAAATCAAATTATGTGAAATGCCTGATAATAACTATTTAATTAGTAATTTTATTGAAATAAAGAAAATTATTTATATAATAACTAATTAGTAATTTTATTGAAATAAAGAAAATTATTTATATGAATAATTAGTTGTAAATTGCATGTATCTTAATATCATCATTTATTTAAACATGTTAATAGTGATTTGATTCAAACATCTTTCATGTCTTGCCAACTTTCTGTTAAAACCATATTTGTACACATATTTCTCAATATGAAGGTATATTTGTTCAGGTAGGAGAAAATATTTCAACGAAAAATTTGTTAGCTAAGTTTATAGTATTTAACTATTTAAACATTGTTTGTGGGATTTAACCAGGGCTAACCAATTCTTGGGTATATAACTTTTGAACCAAAAAAGACAATATCCAAAAATATTTAAACTTACTTACTTCCAGTAGTGACACACTGATAAGAGTGTACTACTATTACTTAGATCAGCAATATTTTGAAATGTTTCTTTTATCTTTGTTCAACTGTATGCACTTAAACATATTTTTCCCATCAACCTGTTTTCCTGAGGTTTGCTTAATCTGTATTCTGTTGCTTGCAATCAAAAATTTTTAAGTGATACACCTACTTTTGCCATCAGTAATATTAAATGGTCATAAATTTTTCTTTATATCTCAGCAGACTCTCTCTCTCTCTGCTAGCCCTTTCTCTAGAATAATTTGGGGTTTGGTCTTAGGCCCTTTTCTTGAATTACATTCTTTTTTTTTTTTTTTTTTTGAGACAGAGTCTTGCTCAGTCACCCAGGCTGGAATGCAGTGGCGCGATCTTGGCTCACTGCAAGCTCTACCTCCTGGGTTCACACCATCTCCTGCCTCAGCGTCCCGAGTAGCTGGGACTACAGACACCTGGCACCATGCTCAGCTAATTTTTTTTTTTTTTGTATTTTTAGTAGAGATGGGGTTTCACCATATTAGCCAGGATGGTCTTGAACTCCTGACCTCATGATCTGCCCACCTTGGCCTCCCAAAGTGCTGCGGTTACAGGCATGAGCCACAGCCTTCAGCCTTCTAATTACATTATCTTACTTATAAGGTGTTTTCTAGTTTAATGATTTTCAGTACCATCTAGTGCTGATGGTTCCTTGATCCATAAGTGCAGTTTCAACCACACTGCTGAGCTCCAAACCCATGGTAAATGTTCCGTAGTTCTTTGCTAAATAAAAGTGGCAGAGATTGCAGGGAATGAGGGCATTGTTAGTGGTGAAATAGTGGCTGATGGGATTGGCCCTAAGATCTAGATACTGATATCCAAATACTAGATCAATGCTGCGTCAAGACAAGGCTTATAGGCTAAGAGAATAAGCAGAGGCAGTAGAAACGGTGATACCACTTAGGTCAATGCAGACAAGGTGCATGTGGGGAGTGAGTGAGGTAGTGAAGTAAATAGGAAGCTGTGGCCCAAAAAGCAAATTTCAGAATTTAAAACATCCTACCACTTTAGGTCAAGTCAAATAATTAAATGTGTGTATGAGAGTGGGTTGCATAAATGAAGTATGCATAGATAAAGTAACAGTAAAAGATGACAAGAATGTTTGAAGCTAGACATGTTGGTGGGCATCTCCCAGATAAAACATTTACAAAGAATGTGAGTTTTATGTGAACACATTGGTGCATAGAAGTCTATGGGCTGAAAGTTAGCAAGGTGACAAGAGTCAATATGGGAGTAACAATATCTGCCTGTACAAAGTAAGAACAATAGCCAATACCCTCATCTTTCCTGTTTAGCATGGGAACTACTGGAGCAGGGAAGTATGTGAATGTAGTAATTAAATGGAGAAAAGGAGAGAGGGAGAGGAGGGGAGGAAACAAAGAAAAAGAAAAAGAAGGAGGAGGAGAAGGAGATGGAAAAAGAAGGACAAAGAGAAGAGGAAGAAGAGGAGGAGGAAGATAGGAGGGCTAGAGAGGGGAGAGATGTGGGGAGGGGAGAGGGGGAAAGAAAGGGGAAGGGAGAGGAGGAGAAGGGAGGGGAGGAGAGGGGAAAAAATGCTCCCAAATGCTGCTAAAATAAATAGAGGATATATGAATTGCAGGTAGCACAAGCGCTTAACAAATCATCCTCAAGATATACAATGACTCAAACAAAATAGGAATTTAATCTTCACTATTCCCCAGAGTGAGTGGTTTAAGATCCACAACAGAGGTTCTGTTCCAAGCAAGTCTCTGAAGAATCAGGCTGATAGAAGATCTTTCATCTTTAACTGCTAACATGCCAATAGTCATTCCATCCACACAGCTAAGAGTACAGAACGTAGAAAATTATGACTCGAAAGTATTTACAGTTTAGGGAGTCAGGCTAGGAAATGTCACACATCCCTTCTTGCACATATTCCATTGATCACAAGTCCAATGTCCTGGCCACAGCTAACTGCAACACATACCCTGCTTATGTGTCCAGGAGCAGAAGAAAACCTGGATTTGGATGAGCAGAGAGCAGTCTCTATCACAGTGAATGTGTCCTTATCCTCCAAAGTTTACTAAATTAAATAAAATTTTGGTTGACATACAGGTATTTTTTTTTTCTGTCTTAACATTTAAAAAAATCCAGATGCTTAATGGTTAATGTCTAAATGACTCAAAATGTTCTCTCTTCACTAACATTGCTGTACAGCTACATCCTGAATTTGCATGTCTCTGTTATTTTCTGTAACTGGAAACTTGATTCTCAACACTATTTGACGAAAATAACTTCCTATAAAAAGATTTTGGAGTTCCCACAAGTACAACTCAGTCAGAACCTTTATTTAGTCTCTTTAAAATGAAAAACCGTTTGGAAAATAAAAATTTCAGGGTGCAACAGGATGTATACAAATTGTAATTAAAACAAATTCAAGACAAGACAAAACCATTAGTCTTCCTGGAAAATCCAGGAGGAACATTAACAGTTCAATGCCACTCGTATTGGTGACTAATTGATCTTAAGACACCAGCAAGTTTCTAAATTATTCCACATAAGTCTCATATCCAACAGCCTAGCAGTGAGTCACATTAACTAGTTGACTTTGCAACAATCACAAGAGACGATTTTCTTGGGTGGCTTGGCATCCGCACATTCTGCTGATCTTCCACTTCCTTACTTCACTGTCTTAATGTATTTTTCTCCCCTTTCTGTTTCCTACGCACAGACATATTTTTCTTCTTATAGTCTTTAATTCAGCCATCCCACATTATTACTTTTAATGGATGTTTCTCCTACTGAGTTACTTCTGGCCTGCCATCTCAGGTGTCCTCCCATCACCTAAAATAGAAAAATGTTTACTATCCTGATAGTATTTACCAGTCAACACATTTTTAAAAATTTAATTTATTTTATTATTATTATTTTTTTTTGAGATGGAGTCTGGCTCTGTCACCCAGGCTGGAGTGCAGTGGTGTGATCTCAGCTCACTGCAACCTCTGCCTCCCAGGTTCAAGCAATTCTCCTGCCTCAGCCTCCCAAGTAGCTGGGATTACAGGCATGCAACATCATGCCTAGGTAATTTTTTTGTATTTTGAGTACAGACTGTTTTTCACCATATTGGCCAGGCTGGTCTCGAACTCCTGATCTTGTGATCCACCCACCTCAGCCTCCCAAAGTACTGGGATTATAGGCGTAAGCTGCTGCGCCTGGCCACCAACACCTCTCTTACATCACAGAAGATAGTTTACAAGTACCTTCAAGGGATATGCATGAACTCCTAGCTTTTGAAATCTGACTTGTTTTCCATAACTTTCTCTCCCTGAAACTGATCACCAGTCAAGTCCAGATACTATGAATTCAATCCTTATGATCGCTTCCATATTTTACTTTTGCTGCCTTGTTATTTTTCCTTATTGTCCTGTGCCTGGCAAGTGCTATAACCTCTCAACTAACATTCCAGTCTCTAAATCTCACTCATGTCCACTGTTCACATTTTTTTTTTTTGCTAAATTAACCTGTATCATCACTATGATAATGTCTCCCCCATATTTAACCATCTACAGTGGCTTCTCATGATTCTAATAGCATAAAACCCCCAAAATATTAATATAGCATAAAATCTTTGTTGAAATTGTGCCCCAAATTTTACCTTACAAGGCAAGCTTTCATTTAATCTAATTCTTTGTCTTATGCTTTATTATTGAACTATCATTAACTTTGACGTTTACTTAAGGAATTTTATTATGTACATACATTATTGTTTAGAATGGATATATCTAGAACAAGTGTAATATTTCCAGGGCAAAATGTGGATATGCAACTTTTCTTTTTTTTTTTCTTTTTGAGACTGCAGTCTCAATCTCCTGAGTATATGAGTACCCGTCATTCCTGGCTAATTTTTAAAAATTTTTTGTAGAGACAAGGTCTTACTATGTTGCTCAAACTTCTGGGCTCAAGCAGTCCTCCCACCCTAGCCTCCCAAAGTGCTAAAATTACAGGTGTAAGTCACCACACCTGATAGATATTCAGGTTTTCATATTTCAAGCTTATTATTATTTTCGTCATTGCCAAAACCTTTAGGTACTTAATTCAGGGTTATCTCAATCTAACCCTCCTTCTTCTCTAGGATTGATGCACAATTCTGGAGACTTATTAATAGCAACAATATAAGGTGGTGAATGTCTGGCCTTGATATCTGGCTCACACTGGTGTCCTCAGAGTTGATACTGCCCTATCTGGTCTTGTGAGCACCCACTGTGATGACTTTGCATGTGAAATCTGGCCTACGACCCACAGTGTCATCTGCAAACAGATTTCTTCATCCCAACCCCATGGCCTCTCTAAGTCTGCTGCCCTTCACTCATCTAAGTGCATGTCCTTCCTGGGGACATGGAAAATGTTGGCTGCTTTACAGGTGCTCTTTGGGACACCAGTGAATTTTGTGAGGCAATCTCAGTCCCCCACTGTCTTGACACCACACACAATGCCCTTGGCATTACATGGCTTTCAGAGAGTGCTGCAAACTGCTGTTTTTTGTTTGTTTGTTTGGTTGGTTGGTTGGTTTTTTTTTCCTTCCATTTTTCCATTTCCAAATGGGAAGTAGGACATGGCTATTTTCTACTTTCACATTCATAAACTTATTTAGGTTTTGCATGATGTGATTTCAGGTGATGGAAAAAAGAGATGGGGAACAGGAAGAGCACTGGAGTGAAAGACAGAAAGATTTCTCTCATGGTCCGATGCTATTCCCTTTTCCAGCTCTCCTCAGCCCAGAAGGAGAAAACTTGATTCGTTGGGCATTGTTTTTGTCAACTATAATAAAATACCATAGGCTGGGTGACTTAAACACCAGAAATTGATTTCTCACGGTTCTGGAGGCTGACAAGCCCCAGACTGGAGTTTTATTATGGGCAGGTTCCAGTGAGGACTTTCCTCCTGGCTTGCAGATGGTCACATTCTTACTGTGGCTTCACATGGCAGAGGAAGAATGAAAAGCTCTGGTGTGTTTTTATTACAAGGGCACGAATTGCACCATGAGGCCCCACCCTCATGACCACATCTAAGTCTAATTACCTCCCAAAGGCACCATTTCCACATAATCATCACATTGAGAGTTAGGTCTTCAACATATGAATTGTAGGAGGACATAAACATTTAGTCCATAATGGGCATTCTTCTTTATAGCAAATTGCACACACGTTATGATGAGAATCCTTTCAAAGTATCAACAGGTCATGGGTTTGAAACCTTTATTTCAAACCATGCTTGAATAAACTCTTTCTTGGCAGATTATTCCATCCCTGAATTAGTAGCCTCCTTGGGTCTAGACTTTAGCTCAGATGGGTGAAGGACTAGAAGAGGAAAAACAGAATTGTAAATGAAAAACACCAAGGTTAACATTTCCAAATAACCTTCTAGGAAGAAAGGTTATAATAGATATGTGTCCAGATATATAGATATAAACATATACTCTCTATTATCTTCATAGACACTAACATAAGGACTAAGAGATTTGAGAAATATGTTGAATTAATGAAAAATATAAAATATGTCTTTCTCTATATAATAAATTTGTAAACAAGTTGGGTACAGGAATAATAAAAACTAAGTTAATTGAATAGTCGCATGGTATTCTATTTTTATTCAATAAATAAAGCAGCTACTAAAATATTATATTTTAAACACTAGTAGGAGTTTGCCATCTAATTTGTTTCATTCACTTGTAAATGTTCACAATCTATCAGTAGGTGCTGAAATTTCTATAGCTTCAGTATAAAATGAAAGCTTTCAAAGTACTACTTTTCTCAGTGCCAGATATTAAAGTCTTAAATGGCCAATTCTAAAGATACTTGAACATTGCTTACTGTTTCACAAATACTTTATATAACATGTACAAAATGACATTTATTAGCTCCCTGGTTATTTTTCTTTATGATTGTGAACAATGCAGCTCAGAAAGGAAAGAAAGAGATTGCATTTGAAAACTGAAAAGGCTACACATAATTAACTGGGGAAAAAAACAACTAACAGGAAGGAGCATGAGCGAAACAAACAAAAAGTAATGTAAAATCTTGATAGAATAAGATGTATAGAGTATATTCAGAATATAAAAGATTTTTTTCTCCTTTGATTATTTTATCTTAGAGGTCTAAAAATATCATTTTAAAATTAGCTAAGAAAAAAATCCAAAGATTTGTGACTGTAATATTAGAGGGGGTTAAAATTTATAATAAAGACATTTAATCTTGTAATGGTCAGCAATAGGAATAAATTAAAATTTTTAAAAAGTGGCATGATAAAAGTTATGCATTTTATTCTCTTGTATCTATTCACTGGGCATATAATTGCTGAGCATTTAGTATGATCATGACTCAATTACAAGGGCTGCACAATCTTAGAATTACATCGTGGAAAAAGCATAGCATTAGAAATATGAAGGCAGAGATTCAAGATCAAGTTTCTACTGCTTATAAACAATATGAGCCCGGTCAAACGGCTATACTCTTCAACTCTTCTGTTTTAACACTTATAAAAGGGAATGATTATGAGAATGATAAGAAAATCTCTTTCACTAAATGATGCATAAAACATTCAGTGTGTTAACACATATAAAAGTGCTTTATAAACTGCTAATCAAAATAAAATTTAATATACTTCACATTTTAGTCTAAGATTTTTTCTTTTCCATTTCAAATTTTGCAAGCTTTAATTGAAAATACCTAGAATGAGAGAGAAATATGTAGTGTTTCCATGGGAATTATTATTGAACTAAGGTTTTTACTATTCCAAGCACCAAGTTCATTGAAGTCATTTTCATTTGCTTGACTTCTGAAGCCTCTGATGCCATATGATATCTATCTACATTGAGTTGAATTGCACTTAGGAAATTATTTCTCTGTACAACTCAAAGAGAACTTGATATCATGTGAGGCAGGTATTACTGTAAGGCATTGTGACTCAGAAGAGAAGAAAGCTACTCATTATGTCAATTACATTTATGGGAAGCAGGGGAACCCAGTTTCCCATCCCTCTTGTGAATTCTTTCAGCAAATTAAATTATGAGCATGCAGACGTGTTTAATTAATGGAGTGCATTGCAACTTGGAATTGTATCATCTGTGCACAAAGAAATCATCACATCACAGTCTCGGAGATGTTTTCTACTTGGCCTTCCATCATGGACGGCTGTACATCACACTCAGTCTTTGAGAGAAGAGAGTCTCACTATTGTCATGTTTCTATAAACGTCAGTAATCTTTGAGTCTGGCATTGTGAATTGTACTTGGATAAGAAGAATACAGTCTATAAAAATTATAGGGCATGCTCATAGTAGAAATTATTTTCCCAGTAATTTTGACCAATAAATAACTGCTATGCATATAAAAATACGTCAGAAACACTGGAGTAGCTTGTACCTCCTTGGCATAGCTATGTTGGATGATTGAAGCTGATTGGATTAACAAGAATAATATGAACGACTCTGAAATATTTCTGTGGCTAAGTGTCCAAAAATTCAATTTAGCAAATGTTTGCTGAGTTTATGTTTTATGCAAAGCACTTTCTTAGACATCCTGGTTTGTAAAGCTGAGAAGACAACCTTGGCAACTCGCAGTTAACTAAGAGAGACTGAAATGTAAATATAAATTCCTGCAAATACGTGATTAGTACCTTGACAGGGATTTTTCCAATGTGTCATGGAAATATAGATTCAAAAGCAACTCCATCTACTAGGGGAAGTGATGAGCTAGTGGAGACAGGGGCGGGGAAAAACCATACAGTGCAAATGTTCCAGCTAATGCTAAGCCACGGAAGCATAAAAAATGAACCCCACTTCTGGGAACACTGAGCAGTCTAGTTTGGGTTATGATTGGAGATAAAGCCATAAAGGAACACTGAGCTATGCTTAGAAATTCAAATGTTTGTAAGTACATATACATTAATACGTTTTAAATAAGAGTGACGGCCGGGCATGGTAGCTCCCAGCACTTTGGGAGGCTGAGGCAGGTGCATTACATGAGGTCAAGAGTTTGAGACCAGCCTGGCCAACATGGCGAAACCCTGTCTCTACTAAAAATACAAAAATTAGCCGGGCGTGGTGGCGTGCACCTGTAGTCCTAGCTACTTGGGAGACTGAGGCAGGAGAATCTCTTGAACGCGGGAGGCGGAGTTTTCAGTGAGCAGAGATCGCGCCACTGTACTCCAGTCTGGGTGACAGAGCGAGACTCCATCTCAAAAACAAAAGAGTGACAAGATTATACCTGTTTCTGTCAAATCAGTCATCACATCTGACTGGAGAATATTAGAGGGAGAAGACTTTCTTCACAGGATAGTGGATCAATAAGGGAACGGTTTGAAGTATTCCCATAGGGGATGAAGGATGCCTGGACAATGTCAGCAGGTATGGAGAAGACAGAGTGGGGGACACACTTTTTGTTTCCGGCATTTCTTTTTCCCCTGGTAACGGGACCTCAACTGTCTTTTGACAAACGATCTCTTTCTCCACGGCCAGCTATGTGGTTTGAGGAAGCTGATGCTATCCGTTCTCCAAGCGGGTCAATAGGCAATGAAGGAAAAGTTAATGTGCACATTTCCTCATCAAGACACTCCAGGGATTAGGAGCAGATATGTGCAGTCAGAGTGAATCTCAGGGCATATTAGGAACCGATACAAAGGTACTTTATAGTTTCGATGGGATCTGCATGAGGAGGAAGGCAAGACTGAAAAGTTCTAGCTGATCTAATGGGGATCAGGACAGGGCTAGCTTCAGAACCAAGGCAGAGAAATGGAAAAAATTTTTCAGGTAAAGGGATAGAACAGACATTTGAAAGTAAGTGTCCTGAAATTAAGAAAGAGGATTGAATCATTTGCCTATTGGGAAGTGACTCTATTGGTAATAAATGATATTAACTGGGGAGACTTGTATATATTGAGAGAAAACGGGGGCCCAGGGAAGAAATCCTGGTGAACAATGGCATTTAGGAATCTGATTTGATGTAATGAGTGGGTTATAGAGGACTCTCATGTTCTAATTTGTACTTTTTAAAATTGTATACTCTTAAAATTTAGCACATATTATATTTATAGTGAAATTTTTTTTCCCCCATTGGGCCAGTTGAACAATTATTCTAGGTGAAGAAATAGGGTCTTGGTTGAGGAACTCTTGAAGGTGAGAACACATGTGTGGAGTGACCACATTTTCTTTTTCTTTCTTTGTTTTTGTTTATGTTTATGAGGCGGAGTCTCACTCTGTTGCCCAGGATGGAGTGCAGCAGCACGATCTTGGCTCACTGCAAGCTCCGCCTCCCAGGTTCACAACATTCTCCTGCCTCAGCCACCCAAGTATCTGGGACTACAGACGCCTGCCACCACGCCCAGCTAATTTTTTGTATTTTTAGTAGAGATGGGGTTTCATCCTGTTAGCCAGGATGGTCTCGATCTTCTGACCTTGTGATCCGCCCACCTCGGCCTCCCAAAGTGCTGGTATTACAGGCATGAGCCACCGTGCCTGGCCCTGGAGTGACCACATTTTCAAAGCAAAATTTGCTGGGGATGGGGTGGTGGTGATAGAGAAAACACTGAGAAAGCAAGTTCCAAGGAGAGATCACTTCCAGAAAAAGAAAAAGTTGTTTGTGAGTGTCAATCTTTTAGTTGTCTTCAAAGAATAAATAAAATTTTGACATTAACAGAAGTGGATGGGGGTTGGGGTGAAGTTGATGAAAATTTTCTAGTCTTTAATATGTTTGCTAATGACTGGACTCCATTCTGAAAATCTCTTGACTGGTCATCTGTGCTTCATGGTTTTCTTGAGCCTTATCTTTATTAATCAGTGTAGAG
The DNA here is from genome assembly GCF_003255815.1 of Theropithecus gelada. Lineage (NCBI taxonomy): Eukaryota > Metazoa > Chordata > Mammalia > Primates > Cercopithecidae > Theropithecus > Theropithecus gelada. The sequence continues at coordinate 44,680,899 of NC_037685.1, read as the reverse complement.
AGAAGAAGCTACTTCAGACTCTAGTCCTGTAAACATGTATTTATAGTTCATAAAAGCATGACTTGGATGAATCCAATTATAAATCAGCAGCTGTTAACTACAGGATGCTAGCTCTGTCACAGTTCAATATTCTGAAACTTTTGTTCTCCTATAAAAGGCAATTACATATTCTACTTTGATCCTGTAATAATTCAAGTCTAAAAATGTATCCTAAGAACATAATTATACATTTTCTATAAGAACGTTCATTACAGGCTAATTTTTAACAGGAAAATATATGAACGAAAATCTCTGCATGACAACAATAGGGTGATAGATCAAGTGAATTATGATATGGCAATATAATGAAATTCATGCATGTAAATAGAAATCATGTAGAAAAATTGTAAAGATGTGAAAAGTACTTAAGATACATTACTTTGTCTTCTCAACTTCCTCAACTGTGCATTTGTGTTTGTACATGTATATGTTAACATATGTCTGCGTAGATACACACATATGTAATCACATTTTTAAAAGCGTAAAAAATCTTGAGTTGCACAACAAAATGTTGACATTTTATTAGTTCTGGGTGGATGAGTTCAGAGTGCTATTGGTTTCTCTTTGCATATCTGTATTTTCTAATTATTCTATAATGGACACATTAAACCTTGGTGGTAATAATATAAATCGTGTTTCATAAATCTGCATTTAACAAAACAATATAGCTTTAGTTATTGCTGCTTTTTCTTCTTTTGAATGCCCAGTATTTCAGCTCAGTTCTCTCTCTAAATCTACCTTAGTACAAAAAATAAAAAGAAATAATAAAAAAAGTAGATGCTTGCTTTCTAAGACCTTTATAGCTCCAATAAGGCTACCAGACTTAAGCAAGTCCTCACTTGGGTCTTTGCATGGGTGACGACCACCATGGATTCTGTAGAATTCATTCCTCTGGAGCTGGCAGCATCAATGGTCCAGAGATGGTGGTGGTCATCTAGGACTTGTGGCAACTGCACGCCCACCCCGGTTATTCCTGAGTGTGACCTTAATTTTTGTTATAGTAAGCCACTTGTCTAGACTTTAGTTGTTAAGTCTGGTTGTATAGGCTTCCTGTTGATTTTCCGAGTTACCTGCATGCCTGCAGTAAACTGTTTTCTATGTCTGTTAGTCAACGTTATTTCTTTTCTTTCAAACAAAATATCAGGTTCCAAATAAACCTGACTGACAAAGGGCTAGCCTTGCTTGACCAGCATATCAAGTCTGTATATTTAGATTTCTTAGGAACAATTAGACACAATTTCAGAGTCTTGACAGAATGGGAAACCACATAGGATTTTTTGTGTCATGTCTCATAGACTGAAAATTAATAATAGCTAGATTTTTAGAAAAATAGAGCTATAGCATAACATATTTATTATCATTTTAGATGAGAATATGCCTAGGGAATCATGAGCTATAAGGAAATATTGTCATAATCATAAGTTTTAAAAGTATCTTATAAAAGAAAGTACAGTTGCAGGGTAAGTTTTAGCTCCATGTCACTTAAAATTATTTTATATACATTTTTAAGTCACACAATTTTTAAAGTGCTATTCCTTACTTGAACTTGTTTTCCATGAATTTAAAGCATTTTATAAAAATTTAGTATCCTTTTCATATTTCTTTAGAAATTTTAACATTTCAGATTCTCAATTATTTACATGGACATCTGGATCAAGTCAATTATTGTACCTTTCTCATTCAATACATGAGCAAGCACCCATAGAGAATGATATCTGCTGTTTGGTTAATTGCATTAATATCTGAGAGAATATGAAATAATTTTACATCTTTGTTACTAGTGTAACTCAAATAGAAATCTGCAATGAAAAATCTATTCTCATCATCCTTTTTCAGTTATCCATTTACTGTCTGCAGATATTGAAACAAAATCTTTGCTATGATTACTACTGATAATATTTTATATAAAAATAATTATCTCACTATTTCACTTTGTTTACTTTTTCATTCAAGTACTGACTATCTCCATTTAGCAGACATAATGTTCTCACTTAGAGGATAAATTTTCTCAAAGTTCAACAGATTTTTCTGGAAAGGAAAGAATGATGAGTAGAAGTTTATAATAAAAATCATAACAAAGCATAAATATAAAGTGATTTTCTGAAGATCATGATTAAATGAATATCTGTCAATTGCTTAGCTTTAGCTATAGATGTGCAGGCTACAAATAAATGCTAAAAATTAAAATAATGATTTTTTGATTAAAAACCACTTTCTTCAAGCAGGATGGTAAAAAAGAAATATCTTAGTAAATTTTGGTTTTATTCTCTGAGTCTTCTACACCAGGCAGTATCAGTGCTATTTCAAACACCATGTTAAACTCGTAAACAGTCTGCTATCCAAAAGCATTAAAATCACAGTTGCATTTTTCAGTTGCACTTGCAATTAAAGTTGCATTTCATGACTTTGCAAATGTATTTAAGGATACAGAAGTAAGTAAGGGGGAGATGTAAGGATAAGGTTCACCTTTAAACTGACATATACACAGTTGACCCTTGAACAATGCAGGGGCTAAGAGTGCCCACTCCTGCATGGTTGGAAATCTGAATATAGATTTTGACTTCCCCAAAACTTATCTACTAGTCTACTCTTTACTGGAAACCTTAACGATAATAGAAACAGTCAATTAACACGTATTTTTTATATTGCATGTATTATATACTGCACTCTTACAATGGAGAAAAGAAAATTGCATTAAGAAAATCATATGAAAGAGAAAATATATTTAATATATATCACATGGAAGTAGGTCATCATAAAGGTCTTTATCCTTGGGGTCTTCATGTTGGGTAGGATGAAAAGGGGGAAGAAGAGAAGGGGTTGGTTTTGCTGCCTCAGGGGTGGCAGTTCATCTGTGAGGTTTTTTCAAATTACTGCAAATCTCCAAAACTTTTCCAATACACATATTGAAAAAAAATTACATATAAGTAGACCCACACCGTTCAAATTCATGTTGTTCAAGGATCAACTGCTCTGTAGTTTAACAAAATATTTTATTTGTTTTCTTTTTTTAAAAAAATAAAGCTTGAAAACTATTGCTCTACAATTTCATGTAAAAGTCAAAGAAAATAATCTAATGAAAACTAAATTCAATTAAATTTAATTTTAAAGAAATAGAGTATTTGCTGTCAGATTTAAGGAGTAGAGTAGCTTAGAATTAAACTAGATGGTAGCAGGGTCTTAGGGCAGTAACACCAAATTACAAAACAAAGTTTCTGAAGGATAGTTTCTCGGGCAAATAAAACATTTGGACTGTTCAATTCCCTTTAAATAAGGCTCATTCATGATACATCTGATTGCTCTGAACATCTCAGTGAATGGAGCATGAGAGCTGCAAGGCTATTTCTTTATGGCCAGCAACCAAAGTTTCTTTGGGAATCCCTACGAGAGGCTTCACTCATCTACGAGGCCTTGGGGAAAGTCAGGAGTGTGCAGCTTTCAGAAGCTGTGACCTTGAAAGAGCCCAGAAAAGAGGGTGAGAGAAGCAACTTATTGGAAGCAAAACAAGCAGCAGAACAGAAACTAAACTAACAAAATTGCATGCCAGATCTATTCACTCTTTTGAAACTTTAGAACTTTAGCTGGTAAAATACATTTGGTTCAAATTCTCATTTTCCTTAGAGTTAGAATTTTCCTTTTGTGTGTGTTCACTGAACACAGGCCTCCTCCATCCCAGGGATCTGAATAATCAACTGCAAAGACACTTAATTATTTTCCGAATTGTAGGCCACTCTAGCCAGGTAGTTCTGCTGTAGATCACTTTCCGTTGCCACAACCCAACAGTAACAGCAGAGAAATATGTGCTGAGGGTTTTGTAGAAGAAGCAGTAGACAAATTAAGACTAGATTTTGAACCATAATGTCAATTTGAAGACTTCAGTTTCGAACACAGACTAAGCAATTCTGATGCCTCCTAATGGCCCGAGCTCCTGACTTTAGAGTTCCTCAAAACTTGGCTGGTTTCTTCCATAAGGTTGGAATTGGAGGAACCCTGAGGTTTTCAGCAACCAGTAACGGGCTATGAAGAAAATACCTAAAAACTGCGAAAATTATAGATCTACAACCAAATATTCAAATCAAGTGTGTTTAGGTGGAATCAGAAACATATTTTTAAGACATCTTCAGGTGATTCTGATGTTTAATATAGAAATCTTCCTGTGTTTAAGTGTCTTTGGAGATTATTATATTAGTCTGTTCTCATGCTGCTATGAAGAAATACCTGAGACTGGGTAATCTTTAAAGAAAAGAGGTTTAATTGATTCACAGTTTTCCAGGGCTGGGGAGGCCTCAGGGAACTTACAATCATGGCAGAAGGGGAAGCAAACATGTCCTTCTTCACATGGCAGCAGGAAGGAGAAGTGCAGAGTGAAGGGGGAAAAAGCCCATTATAAAACCATCAGATCTTGTGAGAACTCACTCACTATCATGATAACAGCATGGGGGACCATCTCCTTACTCTAATCACCTCCCATGAGGTCCCTCCCACAACATGTGGATGTTACAATTCAAACTACAATTCAAGATGAGATTTGGGTGAGAACACAGAGCCAGATCATAACAATGATTATATATAATCTGTCTATATTTTGTATATAACTCATATATCTTTATGTCCAGTATATATATACATGTGTCATCAATATATAATCTATCATATGCTATATCTCTATCTATATTTCTATCTAATCAATGCCATATATATTTTTTTACCTTTTCTTTACAAAGGTGGCGCTTCTCATCTCCTCAGGCTATCTATGATGAATTTAGCACAGAAGATATGCAAAGATAGAACTAATTTTTGCTCCTATGAGAAGGTTTGGAATAATAATTATATTCTCCTGCAGAAGTAATTACTACGCACTTACTATGGCCATAGGATAGGTTTGATGAAATTGCAAATCTGATGAAGTTACATTTTGTGATAGACTGCAGTAAGCCTTAAAAAGATATTCTCCACTTTTACTTTCTATTCTCACATATTCAACCTAAAGTTAACCCTCAAAACTGGGAAAAGCTTTATGGCAACAACAGAGGTTCCCATAGAAGTGGAATGTCACCCATCTGGGGACCAGCCTGCCTAGGTTGGCTGCAGGAAACACCTTTCGTCATATCCACATAAATCACTGTCCCTTCTGGTGGTCCCAGGTGTCCCGCTGAGGAAATTTCTGCCTAGTCTTTTATTTGAATTCAGGAATATGGCCTTCCCTCATTTCCTTGGCTGAGAATCTAATGTCTAAACCGTACATTCTGAGATCCCTATTGGTCTTGTTTTTGAACTCTCTTGTTCTCAGTCTTTCATTAAAAGTTGACCTAGCACTACTGATTTTGCAATCAAGCTTTATATATTCTGCTTTCTTTCTGAGTCGACACATCCTTAAATATTCACTCAATTATTTACAGTTCTGCCATCCAGCTACCTGAAACACACATGCCCTCGTCACTAATCATACATCTTTCCTTTGGAGCACACATGCATTGTATTAGCACCTTGAACAACCCACTTCAAGCTGTCTTCTCCTAATTTAAGACTTATGATACCTGATTCCTTCTATGCCTTTGAGGATGTGCTATTCTTACCACCTTTTTCACTCAGGAAAATTTTTCTCTTGTTTACACCGGTCTTTTTGTTGTTCAAAATATTAACTCTTAGCTCAGGGCTGCAAGAAAATTCCTGCCGGAGACTATTTGATTAGTGAAACAAGCACACTCTATACTGTTTTCTTAGTTTCTTTGTTTAGCCCTGTATTTCTCCATATTATTTGACCTTGAAGCTGCCATTCTGCCTGCAGATTATTTCTAAGTTGCTGACACCATTATATGCAATCAAAACAGACAAGGTGAAATAACTTAGCCCCAGTCATGACTCGTATTACGCCTGTTGTTCTTCACATAGCCATGAATAAGCCTACTTATATAGTAGATGCATGTTAATATCTATTTGACATTACTAGTAAATCAATCATGTCACATGTATTTATTAAAATATCTTTAATTGTACTCACTCTGTCCCACAATCTGCAGTCAAACAAAACACTTTTCCCTGCCCAATACAATAGGGAGACAAGGATTAGCAAATCTAAAATAACAGAGTATTGTAATATTTAACAAATATAAATATTCATGAAATAATGGGCAATAAACTAAAATTGCAACCAAATTTAGTGGAAAAGACAATCTAGGAAGACTGAAGGATTCAGGAAAACTATACAGACAAGTGAGAAATAAAACCAGGGCTGTTCTGCAAGTTTTTTTGATATCTTGTAATTTGGTAGAGAGATTGCTATGATAGGTGCAAATCTTTGTTTTGTGTTTTTCCTAGAGTTGCTGTACTCCTCTTGCACAGCCTTGCTACCATTATCCCAAGGCAGCTATCCTTAGCATTTACACGATATCTGACCTTAGAAAAACTATGGGGGCATGGGAATATCATGGGCAAGTGGCCTTGAGAGTCTCTCCCTTGGGACATTTTTGATCTTCCTGATCCTTTTTTAATTTAATAATAAGGCACGTAAAAACTACCTGGGCATTTGTTAACATCAAGATCCCCATCACAACCACAAATATTCTAATATGTTTTGGGTGAAACCCCCAAATCAGTACTTTTAATTCCAATACTGAGGGTCTATGGCTCTTTGAATGAACACCACACATGGGACAAACTTCTAATCACCATGTTCATTCCTGGTTGTAACATGTTTTATTAGCATACTTGACCTTCAAGTCTGGCAAGAAATCTTGTCATTATTATCTTTAATTGTATGTGTCAACACTACTTGCGGCAGTTTCTCCCAGTTCTTTTAAAGAGAAGAATAGGCTGTATTTTCTATGTGTGTTTCATAGACTCTGGCAACCATGACTCTGTGGAGTGTTCTGCTGAGAACCAGAGTTCCATCCTTGAAGATGACTGGAACGTAATGGAGTTAAACAAGTGAACGTGACTCTCAGCTTGTAGGTTGCCTCAGAATAAGAATACGAATTTGCCTAAAGCTTATTAAGAATCTCCAGTAGGGGCCGGGCACAGTGGTTCATATCTGTAATCCCAGCACTTTGGAAGGCCAAGGTGGGTGGATCACAAGGTCAGGAGATCGAGACCATTTTGGCTAACACAGTGAAATCCCGTCTCTACTAAAAAAAAAAAAAAGAAAAAATTAGCTGGACAGGTGGCAGGCACCTGTAGTCCCAGCTACTTGGGAGGCAAGAGAATGGCATGAATCTGGGAGGCAGAGCTTGCAGTGAGCCGAGATCGTGCCACTGCACTCCAGCGTGGGTGACAGAGCGAGACCCTGTCTCTAAATAAATAAATAATTAATTAAAAAATAATAAATAAATAAATAAATCTCCAGAAGGAGGTTAGTATGCATATGCATCACTTCCCCAGCTAAGCTTGGGAAAAAGAGTATAAGTTTGGAAAAGGACACAACTATAATGAAGAAACTCAGACATACAAGGAACTACTGATGTTTTCTACTTTTACTGCTTTTATTTTGCATCCTTTTATCTAAAACAAATCAGCAGTGCTATTGAAAAAAAATCACCACGAATGCTGCTGAAACATAGCTGGTGGCAGGGGTATGGGTGAAGAGCCAGATTGTAATAATTTAGGCTTTAAAAGAAACTGTAGACAAAAGTAAATGAACAGGTAACTATTTGCTTATAAAACTTTATTACAGTACCACCCACAAGTCTTTAGACTGCAGTTTGCGGACCTCTTATCCAGAGTTAGATAACCAACATCCTGAGAACACTGTTATATTCTAACTTATTCCCCATATATTTTATTCCTCCATAGAATAAAAATAAGGAATAAATTCACTTTTAAAATCATATATTTATTAAAAACATGCTACAGAAAGTTCATTTACTCATTCATTCTTCAACACTTTATTGAACATCAACCGTATGCTGGGTACACAGATCTTTTCTCCCTCTCCGATTCTGGCTAGCTTCTTTTTTTCCCCTTTTCTTATTATACTTTAAGTTCTTAGATACATGTGCAGAACATGCAGGTTTGTTACATAGGTATACACGTGCGACGGCGGTTTGCTGCACCCATCAACCCGTCATCTACATTAGGTATTTCTCCTAATGCCATCCCTCCCTTAGCCCCCCGACCCCTGGACAGGCCCCAGTGTGTGATATTCCTCTCCCTGTATCAACGTATTCTTATTGTTCAGCTCGCACTTATGAGTGAGAACGTGTGGTATTTGGTTTTGTCTTCCTGTGTTAGTTTGCTGAGAATGATGGTTTCCAGCGCTTCATCCATGTCCCTGCAAAGGACATCAACTCATCCCTCCCTTTTCTTTTTCTTTTTTTTTTTTTTTTGAGACAGAATCTCACTCTGTTGCCCAGGCTGGAGTGCAGTGGTGCCACCTAGGCTCACTACAGCCTCTGCCTCTTGGGTTCAAGAGATTCTCATGCCTCAGCCTCTTGAGTAGCTGAGACTACAGGGGTGTGCCACCATGCCTGGCTAATTTTTGTATTTTTAGTAGAGACAGGGTTTCACCATATTGGTCAGGATGGCCTCACTCTCCTGACCTCATGATCTGCCCACCTTGGCCTCCCAAAGTGCTGGGATTATAGGTATGAGCCACTGTGCCCTGCCAAATTCATCCATTTCTATGGCTGCATAGTATTCCATGGTGTATATGTGCCACATTTTCTTTATCCAGTCTATCACTGATGGGCATTAGTGTTGGTTCCAAGTCTTTGCCATTGTGAACAGTGATGCAATAAATGTACATGTCCATGTGTCTTTATAGTAGAATGATTTATAATCCTTTGGGTATAAACCCAGTAATGGGATTGCTGGGTCAAATGGTATTTCTGCTTCTAGATCCTTGAGGAATCACCACAATGTCTTCAACAATGGTTGAACTAATTTACACTTCCACCAACAGTGTAAAAGTGTTCCTATTTCTCTACATCCTCTCCAGCATCTGTTGTTTCCTGACTTTTTAATGATCGCCATCCTAACTGACATGAGATGGTACCTCATTGTGACTTTGATTTGCATTTCTCTAATGACTAGTGATGATGAGCTTTTTTGCATATGTTTGTTAGTCGCATAAATGTCTTCTTTTGAAGACAAATGTCTGTTCATATCCTTCGCCCACTTTCTGGCTAGCTTCTTACTAATTGTGAGAACATAGTTAACATCTCTGAGTGTTGGTTTGGAATGAAGACAGATACATTAAAAGATTTGTATGAGGGATTTTAGCAGTGGCTACACTATCATCTCATCTTCAGTTTGTAGCGAGTTCCCACTTCTTTGTGAGCTTGAACATATGAAACAGATGACTTTTAAACTAAGTGAAGACCTTTATGTTTATCAATGGCCTTTCTGTTTTGTTCCATTTGAACCAGGAATTTCGGGGGCTTTTCCATGGTTACCTCCATAACCATATCACTAAGATTGTAAAGAAGAAACTGCCAGATTCTTCCTAATATCATTTATAACACCTTATAGAGGTCATAGCCCAAATTAGAGCTTCACCAAATATTTGAGGAAAGGATTAATATCTATTGTTTTAATCTATTTGGATGATCTCAAATTCAAGGTCTCTGAAGCAAAATGTGATCTATAGACTACTTTGATGAGCATAACACATGTTCTCATTTCTTAATTGATGTGTTTATTTCCATAGTTTTAGAAATCTTATTCATTTTGCAAAATATATGGTGAGAAAAATGGCTATGAAATACGATCTTGGCAGAGCAAGGATAGACCTAAATGATATATTGATTTTTTTCATTAACTTTCTAGTAAAGCTGACAAAAGACATTCGCTATCATTAACTACTCATAGAAAAATGAGAACTGAAAAGGTGAAAATGGGGCATATTAAGAAATTTAATGATTTGGAAGATATGTAATAGTTGATTCCATTTCAGTATAGAAAACTTCTTTGCCTCTCTCTTATAATGCTTGTTGTGGAAATGTTCTTATATGATACAGAACAGATTGCATTTTGTTTTTTGTAGAGTTGATCACTTGGACAAGCAATTTATTTTCTGAAAATGAAGTAAAATCTATTTAAACCTTAATGAACGTAAGGCCCAATCTTTACATTTTACCTGAGGGAGATATACACGCATTTTTAAAAATGAATCATTAAACGGAAATGTATAAAATAGAAGTAATCTTTGTTGATATAGAAAAATAAGTAGATTGATGATCACATTCTGTTGAATGAGCACATTCATAAACACTCCGATACTCAGGTTCTCTCATTATTTTTCTTGCAGGAGATGGATGTCAAACCAATCTTCCACAAATCTCACCTGAGGTTAGGTTTAAGCAGGATTCATTCTTTGTAAAGTGAACAGTTTTTGATGGGTTGTAAAGAGCCTTAATTTCCTTTTAAGATTTCCAGCAGTAATTGGCAGAAATAACACATTCTTCTCATAATTATATTTATATCTCTGTAGTTCCTAAATGGTATTTACTATATTTCCTACCCAGGAGGGATTTTTTTTCTTCCCTAAATGTACTCAAACAATAGGTCAAAAGCTCGGAACAATTAAAAAGCCCTATTTGATATAATTTCCTGCAACAAGGCTTCCCTTTCCACATCTTTATCATCGTGTTTAGCAATGATGGTGGAAGAAAAGTGGAGTACCATTTCCTGTGACTTCTTCATTCACCGCCTCACATTAGAATTAAGAGCAATTGTACTGTTGTCTACACTGACCTCTTGAATAAAGTTCAAAGTGGACATAACTCTTTCAAAACCATTTTTTAAAGTTTACAGTACTTTCTTTCTTTCATTGTTCTAAAATATACACATTTCTCGAAGTATTTCCAGAATTTGACTGTCTGTCTCTTCATATGTGACTTGTCCTACCTAAGGGTTCCAGGGAGTAGGAGCTCTGATTAACTCTTACATGTAATATATGGAGGACAAACATCAGAGGGCAATCTGGCCAATTCATCAAAGTATACAATGTGAATACCTTTTTGCCCTGCAATTCTACCTATGGGAATTTATCTTGCTGAAACATAAACATAAGTGGCAGAGATATATCCGTAAGGATGGTCATTAAAGCATTTCAATGGCAAAAATGGGAACCATGCCAACTCTATGGCAGTAGAAGGAGGGTTAAATAAATGATGGTGTATCCAAACAGTGGACTACTAGGTAGGCATTTTGGAAGTCCAGGAAAGATAGGGAAAGGCGGTCTTTATAGAACATTAAGTAGAGAAAGTAACTTAATGAGAAAACATACAGGTTACAAACTAAAAGTTCTCCCAGGGCCCGGCCAGGTAACATCAGAACAGATGTGGCCCATGTCAATTATTGTCCTGTGTTCTTCTTGGCACAAGGAGAAGGCTAGGTGCACTGAGCAAAATGCCCTCCCAGCACCCATTAATTGTTGCCATGCAGGTAGCAGTGCCCTATTTTGTCAGATATTTAGATTTTTCAAGAGAAGGGAACTAGATTCAGGTTTTTTTTTTTTTTTTTTTTTTTTTTGAGACGGAGTCTCGCTCTGTCACCCAGGCTGGAGTGCAGTGGCCGGATCTCAGCTCACTGCAAGCTCCGCCTCCCGGGTTTACGCCATTCTCCTGCCTCAGCCTCCCGAGTAGCTGAGACTACAGGCGCCCGCCACCTCGCCCGGCTAAGTTTTTGTATTTTTAGTAGAGACGGGGTTTCACCGTGTTAGCCAGGATGGTCTCGATCTCCTGACCTCGTGATCCGCCCGTCTCGGCCTCCCAAAGTGCTGGGATTACAGGCTTGAGCCACCGCGCCCGGCCAGATTCAGGTATTAATGTATACTCTTGGGTGTGTGTTTAATGTTTTCATTTCATTTAAATACTTTCAGATACAGTGTTAGCCAAGCAAAACATGTGTGTAGGCAAATCTTGGCCAGGCCACGATTTGTTACCCCTGCTGTCTAGACATTAAAAAATGTAGAAAGTTATACATCTAACCATGACAGTGATAAGTTCTGCAGAGTAGGTTTGGAAATCAGATGACAAAATGACATTGTAATTTATACACTCCTGTATTGTTTGATCTTGTTTCACTGCACATACATACATGGTATATTTTCTGTGTTCATACTATTAAAAAATCCCATAAAGTCCCATGTTATAAGGAGAAAAAAGTAATTTAGGGCGTGAGGCACCATCTCTATCTCTGTGACTTAGGCAATTTACTCCAACTTTCTATAACTCAATTTCTTCATTTGCATAGGGGGATTAAAAAGGTATGCCTTGTGTATTAGTAAGAATTATGTAGCATGATATTTACAAGTGCTTTGTATGTAGTTCTTGCTTTGTGAATGTTCAAACCAACCATTATTTGGTGATGCCAAGAAGCAAGTGAAGAATGAGAAGAGACTATTTTAAATTAAGATTGTTAAAATGTGTTTCTTCATTCAGCTGGCAACGAATACCAAAATATGTGTCTACACTCAAGAAGGATTTGTCTACATTAAAGATTAAATAGTTCCATAATTGTTTTCTTAACATAACTACGGACTTGGGAAATATTACTAGTCTTTTTATTGGCTTTTTTAGTAAATCATTTCAATTATGCTTTGCTCTTTAAGAAGTTACCCTAATTTAATAGTGGGTAAAAAGCAATGTAGTATATCCCATTCAAAATGCTTACAACTGCAGCCATGGCCTTTGTCAGTTTTCTGGAGGTATGAGAGAGGCTTTCTTTATTAAAGAATCTGGTCCCCTTAAACACTTTCACATTCAAGTGAGTTATCAAAAACAGAAAAAAAAAAAAATAAGGTTGGAGGCTTCTTAATATAAGGGGAATAACCTAATTTTGAATATAGACTTTTTTTCTCAGTGAAACTAAAATACAAATTAAGAAATTAATGTAATTATTTTTGAATGTAAAAATAACCCCTTAACACTACTTCCCACCTATTGCTTTAACCCAGAAAAGTCTTCCTGTGAATGTTGTTTTCCATAATAACACTAATATCCATCTGAAGGGGAAGAAAAACGACAACAACAACAAAAAAAACAATATGAGTATTGCTCTTTGCAAGAAATCCGGAACAAAGTTTGAAAAACAAAGGATAATTTACACAAAAACACACACAGCCTCAAAAACAGAAACAAATGCACAAAACATAATGACTACCTGCAATTAATCAATCAGATATTTTTAAAACATCCAGTGACATTCTAATGGTGGGAGCTTAAATATTATGTAAGAAGATCTATCACTTTACCTCAGCCACAAGAGAATACGGACTTTTCCACACGAGAAATACCACCTGTTCATTCACACTTACTACGTTTTTGTGGAAGTTGTGAAATTGCAAAAACTTGTGATACAGCGAAAAGTTTCCTTCAGTATCCTTAGGAAACACCTCAGCTCTCCAGATAGGCCTCCTGCAAAAGAACTGCATTGGGGTGCTGTCTTGGGGGCCCACAGGGTTCCTGGCTTAAGAGCCAATGCCACCATTGCTAGGCAATTACTTATGCTGTGTCATGTCCCCTGATGGTACCCTCCGCCCTGTAGCCTTCAATCTTTCTGTCAGAAAATGAGCAAGGCTTTGAAATCAGAGCATCACGAGACTGCATTCTGAATCCACCTCTTACTGGGTACGCGGTCTACAGAGGTGAGGAGTTTACACACTCTGACACCAAGTTTCCCGATCTAGGAAACTGGCTCATAATTCCCACCTTGTAAGGTTGTTCTAAGTGTTAAAAAAATACATATACAGTCTCTGTTGTATTGTAGCTGCTCGACTGAACATATTATTGTATCATTGTTGCTATAATATGTAAGAGTACATGAAGCCACATTTAATTCTTCTATTGGACAAATACTGTCATTTTAAACATTATATTAATGCATTTTAAAAAGTCAGTTGCTAAGAATTTATGGCCAAGTATGGCTATTAATATACTCAGAGGCCAGGTGCGCTTGCTCACGCCTGTAATCCCAGTACTTTGGGAGGCCGAGGTCGAGAGTTCGAGACCATCCTGGCCAACATGGTGAAACCCTGTCTCTACTAAAAATACAAAAATTAGCTGAGTGTGGTGGCACATGCCTGTAGTCCCAGCTACTCAGGAGGCTGAGGTAGGAGAATCCCTTGAACCTGGGAGGCAGAGGTTTCCGTGAGCCGAGATCATGCCACTGCACTCCAGCATGGACCACGAGGTTCTATCTCAAATATGTATATATGTACACACATAGAAGAGCAGAGGTTCATTAGGTTCAGACACTAGTTGGAAGGAGTCCAAAAGGACTAAACTGAAGGAGGTAAAGAAACTAGCTGAAAGGACTGTGAGTTCCTTCTATCATCTTAAGAATGATAAAATAATAACAACTAACAAACCTTTAATCATTTTACATGAGGCAGAATTCTAACTGCTTTGTGATATTAATTTATTTAATCATCCCAGCAATCTTATGTTGTGATTTATATTATTATACCTATTCTACAGCTGAAATAAAAATTAGGCACCAAGAAGTTCATTTATTCATGCATAATGGTGGAAATAACAGCAAGATTCCTATTCGCATGAAACTTACACCATATCTTGACATAAAGACAACAAACACAGAAGCAGCAACAAGAAAATACATATATATGTATAATGTCTGGAGGAGGTAAGTTTATGGAGGAGAAAGAAAGCAGAATGAGGACTCAGAGGGTGATGAGGCTGCCACAGCATCAAGGCTGGCCAATCAATGCTGCCCTACTACTAAGGCGAAACTTGAATAAAAGCCAGAATCATATGAGGGGACAAACTGGGCAGATGCCATAATGAAGAGCCTTGTGGGCAAAGAGAAGTGCATGTGCAGTGACCTCAAGGCGGCGTCTGTCTGCAGAGGGCAAGAAGTTCATGTGGCTGGAGCAGAGTGAGTGAGAGTTTGTAGCAAAGACTGAGATCAGATGAGAAACAAAACAAAAGAAAACAAAACAAGAAGCCTCACCAGGCAGAGTCTTAAATTCGTTGAAGGACGGGGAATTTTATTTTGGATAAGATGATGAGCCATTGAAGGCTTTGGGGCAAAATAGAGACTGAAACCAACATTAAAATAGTAACAGGTTGGGTATGACATTGTAATGGTGGGCACATGTTGTTATCCATTTGCTAAAACCTGTTGGATGTCCAGCACCAAGAGTGAACCTTAATCGAAACCTGGGCTCTGGGTGATAACGATGTGTCAGTGACTGTAACCAATGGGGCACTTCGGCCTGAGATGTTGATTGTTGGGGAGGTTGTACCCGTGGGGACAGGGAATATATGCGAACTCTCTGTTCTTTCTCTAGAAATTTTCTATAAACCTAAAACTACTTTAAATATAAAGTCTATTTAAAAGAATAATAACTGGAAGTCTTATAGACATTAAGCCATAGGGGGAAAAATAGAATCAGAAAGACAATTTAAGAGATTATGGTAATTGTCTAGGTGAGAAATAATGTTGTCTTTTATAAGATAACAGGTATGAAGGTTTTATGAAGTGTTAGATTCTGGACCTATTTTGAAAATAGAACTGATGGTATATATTTTTTAATAGGTTGAATGAATTGTATAAGAGAAAGTAAGGTGTTAAGAATGGCTTCAAGGTTGTTGGTCTGAGAGTCTTAAAGACTTGAGATGCCATTTACCAACAGAGGAGAATTGAGGAGAAGATCAGTTTTAGGGAGGTAGATGAAGAGTTTGGTTTTGAGCGAAAGTTGGAGACATGGCACACTTGAGAAGCAAAGGAAATCCTGCAAGGTCACCTAGGTTTGTAAATAGCAAAGCTAAGACTAGGACCAGAGAACGTAAACAGAGAAACCGACTCTTACTGCAAGGTTTATTATGCCTTAGCCACCTTTCAGCAGCACTGAATATAAGTTTTTATATATAAACACAACAAATGTTCAGCGGCTGGAGGGAAAAGACTTCATGAGACCAAGAATTGTATGTTGGTCTCATTGACTGATCTTTTCCTAATACCTAACATACAGTCTGGCGTGTATTCACAAAAATAAAAATATATATATTTTTTATTTTATTTTATTTTTACTTTTATTTGAGATGGAGTCTCGCTCTGTCGCCCAGCCTGAAGTGCAGTGGCGCAATCTCGGCTCACTGCAAGCTCTGCCTCCGAGTTCAAAATAAAAATATATTTTAAAAATTCTTTAATTCATAGATTTTTTTTAAAAACCTGAAATAGAACTCTGTCAGACGTGAAAAGTTGAGCAAGGTGCTAGAAACAGATACAGTAAATTTTATTTTATATTGGAGAGTTCAGACAAGTAA
Source organism: Theropithecus gelada (assembly GCF_003255815.1). Lineage (NCBI taxonomy): Eukaryota > Metazoa > Chordata > Mammalia > Primates > Cercopithecidae > Theropithecus > Theropithecus gelada. Next base: position 44,664,631 of record NC_037685.1, on the reverse strand, counting down.
CTAATAGCCTTTTTGTGTGATTAACTCAGAAATCTGAGAATATACTTCTTATTCAAGATAATTAAGACTTTAGTCAAGAACAACACAAAGCAAATTGTACATTTTTTCAATAAGTTAAAATTCTGGGTGAGTTATGAAGGATTAATAATTTGTTAGAGGAAAAAACAACAAGTTTATGAAAGAAGAAAAATGTCTCAGAAATAAGTTCATGCTGGTAACTATACAATAAATATTCAAACTGAGAAAAATTTTTTCCAACAAAGATAATTTTTTTTCAACAAAGATAATGGAAAGTTACTGTTTTGTTACGAATACAGCAAATACAGCTAGATAAACTGATAATGTACTAGGAAAGATATAGAATGCAAATCAATAAACTCAAAATAATAGTTGTCTAATGCCCTATCTGCTGGTGCTGGGCAGGTTGGCCTAGCTGGAAGGAGTGTCCCAGGTAAACTCCAGCTGTGTAGCATGTGAAACCCTAAAAAGACTTTGCAGATAACATACCACAGTCTGGCAAAAGTGCTTTCAGTCTCTGGAAAGGCATAACTCCCCAAGACTCAATTGCTGGATCATGAGCCATGAAATTGCTATCCAGAAAAATAACTGCAAGAAACCGTTCAGCTGGACATAGGAAGAGGACACTAGCAAAGAGCATTTTCCACACCTAGGCTTCTACAACAGGGCATTGTGTTGTGGGAAGGGTCCAGATTCAATTAATGGCACAGAGGAGAAATAGGCATAATTCAGAAACAGAATGTAATTGACAAATCATTATGAATAAATGCTTAATGGCACTAATAACAAAAGGAAAACAAACTAGAATCTCATTCATCATCCATTCATTCATTCCACACATGACTTTTGAATATCTTTTATGTGCACATACTGGGAATACAGCAATGAATAAAATCAACAGAGACCTCTACCATCGTAAAGCCCATGTTATTGTAGGATACAATAAAAATTACACAAACAAATAATACATTATTTGATGTTAGATGGTATGAAATGCAAGAGAGGAAGAGGGAACAGGGCAGGTGTGCGGGGAAGGGCTGTTACACCTGTGAATGGCAGGTGTAGCAGTTCTAAGTAGGATGAAAGGAGAAGGCTTCCAGGAGAAGATGACGTATGTTGAAAGACCTGAAACTGTTTTGTTGTATAATGTTGGTGAAACACACAATGGACTCTGAGCTTAGAATCTGACTGTGTTGGGGTAGGCACCTCACTGCATACTGTGTTATAATTTCCTTATTTGCACCTCAGGGATAACCCCTTCAGTTGTTGAGAATTTAAGAAAGAATTCAATATCGTGTCACAGGCAACAAGCAAGAAAGTTTAGTTTTCTTGTTTTTTGTTAGAAAACGATTGCAGATTTTTAAAAAGGATAATGTTTAATGCTAATAAGCACAGAGCAATATCTTGGTAAAGATAGGGCACAATTAATACAATGAAGGGGAAATTTGTGCTAGTTAGGATGTTTTCAGATCCATACAACTGAAATTCCAACTAAACAATGAAGAACTTTATAAATTCATGACAGGAAACCTGGAGTTAGGGTGGCCATCCCATCAGGGCTGGTTTATATGGAGGTCAAGGTGCACGAAGGCCTGGAGTTCTCTAAATGGCTTCTCTTTTCTATCCTTAGTGTTGACCTTTCTGAAGACCTGGAGCAGAAGGGTGACCTTGTATCGTGGAAAGACACTATTTAGGGCTATGCTCGTCAACACAATGGCCACTATGAGGCTATTTACATGCAAATTAAACAAAACTCAATAAAATTCAAAGTTCAATCTATATATTGCTGATAGAGTGATAAAATTCTAATTATTTTTTGTCTTACTTTTATTTTCTGTTTTTTTTTCTGATTTAAACTATATTCTCTGAGAAATAACCATTAAAAAATACACACCCACATAACACACACAATACACACAGACATCATTAAAATAAATATATTCTCAACTAGTATAATATGGAAGGATTCTTCTTAATTCATATGGGAAGAAAGAATATTACATGTTGAATATTATTACAACAGAGAAAAATATGGTCACAGAATAAGATTGGAAATAACTTTTAGATATTTTAACAGTGAAACTTTGTTAGCAGTACAATTATTAGTGACAATTCTTCCTACCTTTCCTCATTTTATTAAGTGTATGTTATTGCTATGCTAGAACATTTTAAAAAATATTTAAAAAGGAACAAGTGTGTAATTTAGGAATACTGCCTTTTACATTTCTGGGCTCATATGCAACTGTTTCACAATTAGCCTTGTCAATTCCTCTGGCATAAAAAATAACAAACAAGGCCCTTATTGCTTTAATTTTGAACCGACAATGTCAATTTTTTTTGTATCTTGCATATTACAATGGTAGACTATTTGATAACCAAAGGCTTAATATCTTACAAAACTTACCCTTTTTGAATAGATTTGTGTTTTAGCAAGGAACAAAGTTACACATAAATTTGAGGTTTTGAAAGTGAGCTTCGCAGAAGCCTAGGGCTTGCTGGAAGGTCCCTGTGTGTCCTTAGGAGGGGATCGGTCAGGCCAGCTGGAGAGGGGAGGAAAGGGCTTTGAGCCTCCAACCACCCACTTTCCCCCGAGCAGCTGGACTTTCCTCTGCTATCTTCTACATTTGATTGCTGTGTAATTTTACATTTAGGAAAAAGTTGTATCTCAATATGTAGAAAGTCAGTGTTTTAAATGATGGAATGACTATCCAGGGATCAGATTTCTATCTTGCAGAGTAACTGCTGAGAGGAATTTGAGGGAACGCTGTGGTTCTTTACATCTGGACTGGTATGCAGCCTGCTCCTCTGTTTGTTTGTGTACAAGTCAGACCTCCTCCCCTAGTTACTGGGTGCACTAGTGACTGTCACAAGGCAGTCTCCCTGGTGGCAGTCTGCCAGCTCCCTCCCAGAAGCAGGTGTAGACCATTTCCTCACATTTTGAGCTCTGCTCTGTATCCACAGCTCTAAGAAACTGAAAAAATGGAAGCCTGATGGCAGAGCTCAAAATGTGAGGAAACGGTCTACACCTGATTCTGGGCTCTTTTTAAATTAACACATGCAGTGTTCAGCATTGCAAGCATTGAGGGCTGCACAAAAAAAGACTAAGGTGGCTGGGAGTGGTGGCTCATGCCTGTAATCCCAACGCTTTGGGAGGCCTAGGTGGGCGGATCACTTGGGGTCAGGAGTTTGAGACCAGCCTGGCCAACACAGTGAAAAATCATCTGTACTAGAAATACAAAAATTAGCTGGGCATGGTGGCATACACCTGTAATCCCAGCTATTTGGGAGGCTTACACAAGAGAATTACTTGAACCTGAGAGGCAGAGGTTACACTGAGTGGAGATCACACCACTGCACTCCAGCCTGGGAGACACAGCGAGACTGTCTCAAAGAACAAAACAAACAAACAAACCAACAAAAAGGCTAAGGCATGCCTCTCACAATGTCAAAGCTTACATTTCATTCAGAGTAAAGGTGAAGCATGTAGGCAGCATAAAATAAAGGGCTAGTGTTAAGATGTTTTAAATAAATGAAACAGAAATCCAAACCTAACTAATAAGGAACTTTTTATAAACACTTAACAAGGTTAGAGTAACCATCTGGGCTGGTTTGTTTAGAGGTTCAATGATGCACCAAGGATGTGGGATTTTTCCATTGCTCCTATGCAGTGTTTATTTTTGGTTTCTTCTGCCTGCTTGTAATACAACAGTGACCTTATATCCAAGCATGATGCTATCTAGAAATATACTCTTCAGAGTCATCATCACTAGCCATACATGGCTATTTACATTAAATTAATCAAAATTAACAAAATCAAAGTTCAGTTATCCAGTGGAATTAGTCACATTTTAAAGCTAAACAACCACATGTAGCTAGTGGCCATCATATTGGACTGCACAGATGTAGAGGATTTACATATTTTCAAGGAGCTCTGTTAAACAGCAGTGGATTTTGGCAAAAAAGGAAAATTACGTTCCTGTGGTTCTTTCTTAAGAACCAGGACATTTCTCAGAAGCTTCTGAGAAGACCTATCTTTATGGTTCTTTTACCATTAATTCTCATGTCCATTCTGGAGCAAAACCTTAACAAGACAAGGGATTATAGCAGGACCTGCTAATTTACCACAGACATAGGGGCAGAGCTTATATCCCCCTAGTTACATAGCTGCAATGGTATGACTGTGTTTCAATAATACTTTATTTATATAACCAGGTAGTGGGCCAGATCTGACCCTCTGCGCATAGTTCATGGACCCCTGTTTTAATTCACGAGTCTAAAATCAATAGTCAGAGCCATTGGTTTATATTTTAAAAATCAATAACAATTTTCTTCTCATGCTCCCATCTTGCTATGCATATTCAATCAGAGTTCTAGGCTATGGTTTTCAATTTTAAAAGCTGGGTTGGGTATATTTGAAACTCAAAGCATAAACATTTGTCAAATCATTCACGGGGTCTGGAAAGGGTATTCTGAAAGTTAATTCTTAATGATGAAAAAATAGCATAGATAAGCATGATTTGAAAAGATAAACAGAGAATGTAAGTTATTTTAACTACCATACTTCTAAATAACTAATATTGAGAAGAGCTACATAAAATTGCTATCCTTTAAAGAAATATTGGCAGTGTGCTACAATGCCACCTATTACAAATAGTTATATATCGACAATTTATATTATAGTTCCTGTATGTGAGTACCTAGACCAATGCTGACTTCTAAGATTGGTCAACTGATTTCTGACTATGCCCACACTCATGCGTAGGTGTGTCCATGATTTTACCGCATCCAAGAACTTCAGAGCTGGCCAATATCCCCAAATCCCTAAGAGAAATCAAGATCGTCTTATAGAAAAACAAGCACTCTCCACATGTTCAGCTTCTCTAGCTCTTTTTTTTTTTTTTTTTTTTTTGGTTTGTTTTTATAGGAATGTGTATTTGTGGAAGAACTTCACAGGTATGAGGCAAGCAAAAGCTTTCTTCATTTAGGGAGGGTGATGAAAGAACTATGCAGAGAGGCAGCCGCACAGTGGCAGGAGGTGGGAAGAGGGTGCATTCAGACATTCTCTGCAAATTTTGCAGGCAAAGGAACTATTCCTTTTTTTAGAATGTTCTAAATATATAAGCAAAAAAGAATTGTGAAGCATGTATGCATCACATAACATTGCAAATCATGACATAATATAATATAATGCAGTCATCTTTTTTTGTGGAGCAGAATGTGTATGCCATGTTGCTTTTCCAGAATATTTATAGATTTCCTGAGAGTGACTAATTGTTCTCCAAAATTATATTTTTAGTTGCCTTCTCTGTATCCACAGCTCTAAGAAACTGAACAAATGGAAGCCTGTTGGCACAAGTATCAATGAACTCCCATCTGTTGTTAGTGGTTTCATTACAAAAACGTGTGTATCTCTAGAAGAAATTTTTTAGAAAGAAGCCATTTCAGCTCCATGTCAATCGATAGCTTTACAAGTAACCCATCATAGTTGATTTTATATGAGCTCAGCCCTTTCAGGAAAAAGAAATCATTCCATGAAGTAATCTTACAAAAACTCTGCTAGGATATTATATGTATGAGAAGACTCTAAGAACACAAGCCCATGAACTGAAGCTAATGAATTATCTATGGATTTCAGTTCAGATTTCCTAGGTTTACTTGAGAAGATGAATATATTCAGAGAAATAAATGCCATTGCTATTTTTTTGTCTGCTAGCAAATGGCATTATCAATAGATTTGACTTTATAAGATGTACACATTGCTCTACCTAGGGTAGTTGAGGAAATATTAATCATCAGAAATAATGTAAATTCCAGTCATGTATTTATGAAATATATTGATGTTGCCAGTCTCTACTTATTATAATGTGCTATGAAGTCTAGACAGAGTAATCACACATTCTTTGTAAAGGCATGGATTGCAGAAATCATTGAATTTGCTGTAATGCTAATCTCTGGGTCTCATTCATTAATTTTTTACAGTTGATTTTACATTCCTATGAAGAAAAAATAGTTAATAACACTTTTCCACCCTTCTAATTTAACTAGAATCTTGCATTTAGAAAACCAAGTAACATTTAATTTGACCATTGAGCTATGTCTTCATTTGCCCATTTCTCAATTCCAATTTTAAATGCAAATGTTAACAATTTCAAATATTTCCTCTCTAAGAACATCTCATAGTGATGCAGCTTGTGTCACTATAAAAACATCAATTTCCAGATTCTCATTCATTGCAGATCTTCATCTAGTTGCTGACTAAAAACAGTATCTCTAACCCCGAAGTTTTATTGTCCATTAGCTTAAGTCCAACCTGATTTTTTAAAATGTAAAAGCCATTACTAAAAATATTAAACCTATAGAAAAACAGAGCTAACACGGGACAAATCTAAGAGGGCTGACTGACAGAGAATGAGGAATCTATTAAATCTTCAAAGATCTAGTTTTCTGCAGCCCCCAACCTCCTTTGCTCTAGGCAATCCCAAATATCCAGCATTAATCATGCATTCGTTCCTCTTGCCCCAGCTTCCTCTCCCAAACCTCCTAAAATGCAGCGTAACATTTATCGCCATCCCTGGAACTGATTTGGTGCACACTATCACTCAACAGAAGAGTTTATATTTAAATTATGGACTCTCCAATAGTTTAAACATGTTTATTTTCCTCTTGCCTTGTTCTTGGTCTTGTCCACAGGAAATTTATTTTTGCCGGACAGCCATCTGTTTATAAAAAGGTGCTTTGTACAAACTTCTTTATCTTCTTTGCTGATGGTCTCATTTTCTTTGCGGTCTATTTGTCAGTACTGATATTTTTCTGTGTGATAAGAAGGTTATCTACCAAATGGCAGTAGACTTACTGCCAGTAGTGGCAGCTGTTCAATTTTATACGATCTTCTGAATCATAACTTTCCTAGGGAAAAGACACAGTGTATGTGCATTAAATGTGATTATTTTAAAATTTGCTTATTCACATATACAATCAGAAATATAGCTTTCCATCTTTGGGGCAGAAGAATAACTCTCCATAAAAAGAGTCCTTGCATTTTTCTGGTGACGTTCACTCCAGGCAGCCTAACAGCTTTCAATTCTGTCTCCACCACTTCTCTAGCATTTGACTTTGGGCAGGATACTCGATTTCTATGTCTTCACTTTGCTCACCCCCAAAGTGAAGATATAAATATTACCATCTTTGGTAGTATTGTTTGCAGGATTGAGTGAGTTAATATGTGTGAAGCTCTCAGTTGGTGCCTGGCAGGTAGAAGGCACTCCGTGGGTGTTGGCCATTCTTATTATTGCAGGAATAACTTTGTCTCAATGGCAATCAAAACATCATCTTGGGTTTTGTCTGTGTGACTGATGGACTGACGTTTTCATCACATCAACCATTATTTAGGATAGCATAATCTCAGTTGTTGAGAGATGTTATTAAGGAAGTTCAGTAACATTCAAGAAAGTCTCAGCAACACTATTCAATAATATTGCAGAACCATATCACCTTTTGCAGTCAATTTAAATAACCAGGAAACTGTAAACAACCACACCTTTTCCAGAGTTGCTTTCCTGATGGGGCATGCAGAACAGTACAATTGGTACAATGTACGTTAGGTGTGGGCTCTTCTCAATGTTAAGTGTAAATATAAATATAGGAATGTAAAAACTGTAAAGGCTATTTTAATTGTATGTGTGTGTGTTATGAAGGTATTCTGGCAAAAATTGAAAACATTTCTCTTATTCCATCAGATGCAGAAACAAAGGAAGCAGTTCTAAAAGTAGTATGGGCTGCATCATGTTTTGAGATATAGAAGTCCGACAGGTACCTAGTAACATGTTAAGGCCAGGAACAGGGGAGCTGTTAATGACTCCTCTCTTTCCCTCCACCACGTCACCCAGCTGTGCTCCTACTTACTGCCCATTCGGCCCTGTTGGCTGCAGACTCTAAGTGTCTCTTAAATCTGTCCCCATTGGTTATTCTCAACCATCTTGAGCTTGGATGACTGCAGTAGTCTCCTCAATGGTGTCCAAATTCGATCTTCTCACCTAAAACCATAACCAGAGAAATCTTTTAAAATCTGTATTTGGGGCATGGTCCTTAGAGACTTAAGCCTTAAACGGCTTCATATTGCCTACCCAATGAAGTCTCCAATCTTCAGCTTGACTGTGGGGCCCTGAGTAACTGAGCCGTGCCTCCTGGACAGCGTGGGTCCCTCTTTGCTCTGCTCACTCAGTCGCGTTGGTCTTCCTGTCCTGGAGTGTGGCTCACTCTCCACACCATCGACTGTTCAATTGCTGCCTGCCCTTCAAATCTCAGCATCAACACCGTCCTTGATACAGGCCTTTTCTTGCTGCACTGACACCTCCTCCATAAACACCTGCCATTTCTAATCACACAAACCTGTGCTTCACTTTTTGAAGTGTTCACCCTATGTGGGATACTTGTTGACATTTTCTCCATTTGAATATGAGCTCCACAGGGGCAGGCACCACATTTGTCTTGCGGCAGATGTTAGCCTCTGATTGGGCAGAATATCTGACATATAATTTTCAATGCTCGTTGAATATATCAATAAATTTAGGGAATGCCTAGATAATTTAATACCCAATCACTATATTTTGAGATGGCTTGCTGAACTGGTTTAAATTTGGATCTGAATAATGCCAGACCTACTTAATTAAATGAAATTTTAAATAATTCAATGAAGGTATTTGACCATGAAATGGAAATATAATGGAGTTGTTAAAAATATCGTCACCATAGTTAGAATGCTGTGTTCAAATACTGCCTGTGCAACTTAGATGTGTCCCCAGGCTAATTATTGACCTCTAGTTCCTCTACTTCCTCAGCTGTCAAATTCTTGTGAGAATTAAATACACGAAAATATCTAAAGCACTTACAAGCATAATAAGCCTAATAATTCAACACATTCATCTAAAAGGAAAAGTCTCTTCTCTTCTTCCATCAATTGGATGCCTGTCTTTCATATTTTCAAGCTAAAACATTAGATAATATAAAATTATAAAATTGCACAAAGGAAAAACTCTGAAAATTTTTTCCATGACCTTTCCTTTGACCAAATATCCAGATTGGTCTGGTCTGGACAATTTAGATGTTTGGAGTCTATGACAACATAGCACGTATGCACTCCTCCTGGTCAGATGGATGGAACAAATCACCCTTGGTATCATCATCCAGAGTATTTGCTCATCCCAGGTTTTCTCCTTTCACTCACTGAGCTGAGTATAGACAGTCTTTCAGACACCTTCAGATTGTCCATGCCAGGAGATTTCCTACCCGCACAGCAGTGGGTGGCCCACTGAAGGGAGAAACCCAGCCTTCTGTCAGGATTCTTGATAAGCTGCCATTATCTGAGCACAGGGTTTTCCTTTTGTCCTGACAAAAATGTCTGTATACATCAAATAGGATAATTTCCTATTCTACCACCTTAAGAATTCAAAATAATCTTTCGTGGAAAAGCATCAGTAGCTTAACAAAAATCACACTGAGCTACTGTTTCTGGCTTTTCTAAATAACAAAGCCTTATTAAGTTCCTAAGTATGATTCAACAATTAAATCAAATGAAATTACTAATTTCCACCCCCTTCTTTCACTCACCCCAGACTGCTTTATAGAGGATGTAATCCATTGCGAGTTACTAAAGGAAGGACGCGTCTTCCAAAGTTTATTCACTCTTAAAAAATGATCAGGTTGATTTGGATAAATATCTTTGAAGTCTTTATATTTTAAAGAAGTTTTATTTAAAGTACAAGATTATAATTGGTCCTATCTGTCAAACTGAAAAAAGATCTTTTTGCCATCAATAATCCACTTTAGATATATAGTGATGCAAAAATATTTCATCTTTTAAATTGATTGCATATTAGCACATTTTGGCCAATGAGTTTATTTTTCTTTTTATTTCCAAAGATGCAATAAGGTAAGAGAAAAAAGCTTTTAAACAGGCTTTTAAACAGCCAGAAATGACATGATTTATTTGCATGAATTGCACATATGGCTGAAGTTCTTCCTGTGTCATATTTTCAATACATTAAAATACTTTCTACATTATGATGTTTTATAAAATTATTCTCAGCAACTCTGGGGAATATAGCTATTATATCCTTAGGAAGATGAAATGATCCTCATTCTTCTGGAGTTTAGTGTTATTAAAGAGGTTTATAAGCAGTAGATATGGAAGTTAAATTTATTTTCCTTAGTTTTCTTTTGTGTTTGTAATTAAGCATCATAAAAATGCACAAAAGAGCAGACACAGAAAGTAATAAATGTAATAATATTGTATAACTTCACTGTACTTCAAATGTATATTGACCCATTTTGCCTTCAGAGTAAATGAACTTGGGAAATCATTTTATATATATATATTAGATCCATATATCTAATATATTTTTTATATATATATATTAGATCCATAAATATATATGTACTTTTAGGACTGCTATATCAGAGGCAAATGAAGGGTTTGCTATTTCCCTGAATTTCCACTACACACATTTTAAAAGCAAAGTGGGTTTACTAGTGGTGACATTTTAAAACAGGAACATTTGGATGATTTGAAGTGAACTAATTCTGAGACTCAGTCATTACCATGGCAACACCAGGGTTCAGAAGTCTTCACATGGAGGCAATCATTGGGTACTCTCGCGTAAAACACAGATGATTTAGTCCTGCTTTTGTCAGAAAGGTTAAATGGATTCTTTTAATAAACTGGAAAAATGTGCCAATACGTCCAATATCCATGAAAGTAGATAGCACTAATGGTTCATCAAGCCTAAGTCTTCCCACCAAAGGGGTTCGACTTCCTTCAAAACGTGTGGGAGAGTCATTTCCCCCCATTTCTGAGATGGTATGTTGTTAGCCTTCCAAAAAGCGAAGGACACTAATTGATTCCTTTATTCAATTTTACAAATCATTCCTTGTGAATAACTTTTGCTAATAAAGCGAAATAAATGTCCTGCCTATCCATCCAAAATATTTCTGTATCACAAAGGTTAAGGAAGGGATAAGCATAAATGTTCCACTCTCCCCCTTGGTGGAGGAGGGTGAAGTGAGAAAAACAAAACAAAACAGAGCAGAGACTAAGATGCTTTGAGAAGGCTCTCACGACATTTTCTTAACTGAGGGTCATCACAGACAATGCCTTCTCCACTTACTTATTTGGACACTTAAGGAGAAAAAAATAAACCCTTGGTATCTTTCCCTGTTTTTAGGGTTAATTAGATTTTCTGTAACAACATACAAATATATGCAAGTCACAGTCATCAAAGGTGACACCGGTTGGTGGTGGCGGGATGGAACAGACTTTAAGTGTAAAGCTGTGTGTAGACTGCTCTTGACCATGTAGTATTTCCAGAAGACCTTATCAAGTAAGAGGCTTTGCATAATTCTGTAATTGTGTGTTTAGAGCTTCCTGAGAAACAGCCACAGATTGAGAGGCCCTGGGACATGAGCACAGCCATAGCTTCCAGTCTTTTGTATGTGTGTTATCTACAGGGTGGTCTTTATTCCAAGTGAATCATTTCCATCCTGTATACCAGTACATGTGCTGAGCACACTTTCATAGACCAAAAATAGAAGTGATGATTAACAAAATTCCTCCATAGGATTTACAGAGGATTGGGAAGAGAATTAGAAAGGAGATTGAGTTCACCCCATGTGCATTTGAGAGGGTTCAAGACTTGCCTTCCTCCAATATACAGACATCCACTGAGAAACCACTGAGCACAAGTACAAGGCAGTTGCAGAAAAATCAGATAATGTCTGAGTCCCCATATAGTAGGAAAGATGATCATGCCATTTATGTATAGGCAAATAGTTCATTTTCAATATAAGAAGTGTTTAAAACAAAGTCTTCTATAGGACCAAAAATACTATGACTTTTGGGAGTCAGGGAAGAAAAAATACTTTTTGTTTATTGACCTCTCTTAATGTAGTGAAACAACTATCAAATCTGAACAAGAAACGGAACATGGCCTTGTTACTATTTTTTCCACATCATGATATGATTTCTGTGAGCCGGGAGCCCACGGATTCCGTATGGGGACGAATCAGGTGTCAGCTGGGCTGTGTTCTCAGCTCTGCAAGAATCCACTTTCAATCTCATTCAGGTTTGGGGCAGAATCAGCTTGCAGCTGCATGACTCAGAGCCTCAGCTGTTGCTGTTTGTTGACGAGATACGGGCCTTGGCGTGGGGATGCTCCCAACATGGCTGCTCACGTCATGAGGCCAGCGAGGAGGGTCTCTCTTCCGCCTACCAAGCTGGAGCCGTACACAGTACAACGCAAAGCCTCATCACTGGAGCGACTTCCGTGAAGAAGGAAGAAGTCAGCGGTCACGCTTGCGTTCAAGAGGAAAGCACGTAAGCATGAGGGCCCCCTGGCTTCTATTCACCACACGATCTACGATCCCATTTTACAGAAACAGTGTCTGAAATGATGGCTTGCCAGAATTCCCATGGTGGAAGACAAACCCATCTTTAAACACTGGCTCTGGGTCTCTCTCGACCACTGCTCCTCCAGTGCAGGGCGTAGAAGACAACCTTGAGTCATGACTCATGGAAAATGGTTAATGTCCTCCCAGATTCCTGAACAATTAATTCTTCACTTTCCAGAGTTCTTCCAAATATAGATTATTGGTGCTGCACTAGCAGTGTCCTGGAAACACTCAGCTTTTCAGTTCAGCTTTCTTTTTCCTATAATGAACTTGGTTATATACGGCTAAGTTTTAGATAGAATTTTCAGTTCAGCTTTCTTTTTCTTGTAGTGAACTTGTTTATATAGTGCTAAATTTTATATAGAATTAAAGCCAAAAAACTGGAACTCCTCGTAGCTAAGACCAAAGGATATTAGTGTAAAGAGAGTGGAAATGGGATTGACCAAGTGGTATAAATTTTTTCAAATTTTGGCTTCCAACATCCTAATTTTATTTTAAATGGCATTGTTGGCATATTCCCAGTGTATCAAATAAGTAAAAGTGATTTCTGATTCATTCATTCACTTAACATATTCATTGAGGGACAGTTCTGACAGGCACATCTAGGAAGCTAAGCTTGGACGTGATAAGGTTGCTGGCCCTCAAGATGTTTCTGTTCTACTGGGGAGATAGGTAATAGCCAGCATATAATGTGATTGTGTGTGTATGTGTGTGTGTATGTGTGTGTGACTTTAGGAAGTAGAAGTTGTCAGAAGAAAAATAAAACAAGATAGGTAGATAGAGAGTTCCCTGACGGAAGGTAACCCTCTAATTAAAAAGCCAACTAAAGACGTTCCTCTTAAAAAATAGCATTTGAGCAGAGGGCTGGATGAAGTAGTGACAGAATGAGCTGCGTGTTGTTCTGCGGCAGGTATGTTTCAATAGAGGCAAATGCAGGCATTATCACCATGAAAGAGCAGACTGAAGTGCATACAGTAGGTATAGACAACTCTTTTAAAATGTGTTGTGAAATTGTAGGAGAGAGTTTATAATCAGGGAAGGTTTTGTTGATGTTATAGTTCTTACGATGAAAGGTATTACAACATATTTATGAGGATATAAAAATCATACCAAAGAGAAATAATACTTGATGAATTAGTGGAGTAAGTCAAAATGTCAAATGCAAAGGCCTTGAATAGGCACAAGAAGATGAAAGCCATTTCTCATACAGTATTGGATAGGAAGATAGGTTCAGACACAAGGAGCTTGGCAGCCTTGATGGAAGGTAATTCCCTAGATTTCTCCTGAATGCTTCCACTTTCTCAGTCAAATGAGAAGCTAAGCCATCAGCTGAGAGTGAGAGAAAGAAAAGATGATAGAGACTGGAGAAGAGAGACAGAGTTGAGAAATTTATTGTTTGTTAGTGAGAGAAAGACCAAATTAAAGGTAAGATTGCTGGACAGAGCTAAAGGTGCACTTCTATCTGTCCAACCAGAAATCTCAAAGGTAATTTGTCAGAATGATTGAGTATTTTCTTGTAGCCATATTTACCTGCTCTGGTCTAGCCAAGGTGGTGTTTGGCCAAGCTCATCCACTAGAGAGAAGGGTCAAGGCAACTGTGAGTATAGCCATAGGTGAGATTAGTGTGGGAAGGGGCCACTGGCAGAGGTGGGGGCACTACGAACGAGGGAAGGACAGGGAGTGAGAAATGCTGAAGGCCTTGAAGAATCGTGGAAGAGGCATCTAGGACAAGTTGCAGAGGCCAGTGGGGAGCCTTCTCAGCTGGTCTCTCCCCTTTCCTGGGCTGTCCACTCTGAATGGCCCTATGCATAACACCTGTGACTCTCGATAGGGAAGAGGCTATTGTCAGTATCTATTTTAACTGGGTGATAATAGTAGTAAAATAGTTGATAACAGGGTGTCTTGTCGCCAGTGAATTAAAAAAAAATGATAGAACCATCAGAAATCTGGTTTAAAAACAACAGAGGTAGAAACAGAAAAAAATGTGCTTGTATCACAGGAATACCACACTCACCCTCAATGCCCGTTTTCTATCATACCAAACACATACTAGAGACCACCTGTCCAAGGCAGCATAGACCAGTTACACTTTAGCAGAAACCTGAGGTCATTTTACACATTGAATCAAACCCTGTTACCATTGTGATGTACAAGACACACACGCAAATGCCAAACTACAGAGGCGAAAGAAGAGGTGAAATCTCAAAATCTGAGGATCTGACTGAAGAACTAGCTAGCCTTGAGAATAAACCTTTGAGTAAATGGAATGTTGATACATAACATATGAGTCTGAAATTCAAGCGAACAGGTGGGGATGGAAACATACGTTTCAGAATGTAAATATGAAAGTCATTAAAAGCTACAAGACAGAATGGAATTAGCATTAGAATGAGTGCAGGCAGAAACAAGAAGAGGCTCAAGAACTGAGCCTTTGGTGGCCCCATGTTATAAGGATAAAGACACAAAGAGGGAAATAAACTGAGAGGGATCAGCCAGAAAGTATGAGGACAATCCAGGAAAGCTGGTGTCTTGAGTAGCAAGTGAAAAATGTATTGGAAGGAGAAAGAAATGGGGTTGGTATTCTATTCTTCCTCGTTGCTACCTCCAGACCATTCATCTTCCATAAAAACTTGCATCTATGTACAATACTTCTACAGCACAGAAAGATGAGACATGGATGTGGATTTCGATTTTAGGTGTTAGAAATGTAGGGGTTGTTGAGTGCATTCATAGTAATAGATTTGATCCCAGAGTAGAGGTTGATTTTATTAGAATAAATCTAAAAGAAGAGTTGCAGGGAAAAAAACAAGTACAAGTAACTATTTCTTGGGAAGTATTCTGTTTGAGAATGGGGGAGGACATCAGCTGGAGAAGGATATGGGTTAACATTATTTTTTCAAGATGAAAGAAACAAGAGCATGTTTATACACTGAAGGGAATGACTTATTAGTGAAGAAAAATGTGTGAATGCAGAGGAAAATGGGAAACTTAATTGAATGATATTTGTAAGTGGTTGAATAAGACAGTCTAATGCACTTCACGGGCTGGGCCCCAGGGAGGAGCATGGCCGAGCCACCCACAGCAAAGAAGAGAAGACGGAATGCACAGACCCATATTCAGTCTGCTGAGGGAGCCTGTAGGAATTTTCTGACTGGCTTCTATTTTCTATCTAAATCAAAAATCAAGAAACCAGTTTGGTGTGAGAATGGAGGAGGAGGTGTTGGAAGTTTGAGGAGAGGAAAGGTGTGAAAGAGAAATGTAAAAGAGGAGAGTGAACAGGAAATATGTTACGAGTGTAGTTGCCAGGAGGTATTAGGAGCCCTTTTGGGGTTAGTGATCATGAACTTAAAGTTGGACCTGCCAGCATGGATGTGTGTATTTCTCCAGCACTGATTAGTTCCATAAAAGGTTGTACAAATGTAGGTATGGAAGAGGCAGAAAGTTGGTTATACTCAGCCCGTAATGTATTTTTTTTCCAAGCAACCATGATGAAGCGAGGGGAGGATAAACATTTGGGGTATACACCAGGTAGTAACTGTGCCTAGGGGCCATGGAAATTATTCTGCATGAAGGGAAAAGTGAATTGGCAAAAGAGAGAGTAAAGGTATGGTAGGATTAAAGGTCTGTGGGTTCCTGTAAGGTCAAAGGGTTCTAGAGGGAGTGAACTAGGAAGATGGTGTTTGGAGACAAGGGTACCTGGTCCTTGGTCATGACCACAACTAGGAAATGACCGTGGGAGCCGTGGCTGAGTTGAGTGAGGACAAGCTTATGAAAGGAGGGGATTCCCAGGAACCGAGAGGCCCAGCTGTTGAAAGGATCACCTACGCAAGAATTCAGATTACTAAGAATAATAGCAACACAGAATGGGATCTGATAGCTGGTAAATGAACAGCAACAAGGAGCAGGAGGAAGAAGATGTGTGATATTCACAGCAGGATTTTCATGGAGGAGACAGTGTCAGAAAGCGGGAATGAGAAGTAGGGAATCATGCACCTTCTCTCTAGGTTTAGTAGAAACGTGTGAAACAGAAGCAGCCCCACCATGGAAGCAGACATCCAGCTTCCTTCCATTGCCAAGTGCTCCATTTCCTCTACAGCCCCCCGTCCAAGTTCTTAAGAAATGAAATGTGATTGTCCAAACATTTGTTTTGAATCTTGTCATGTCAGCTTGTAATGAATGACTCCCCTGTCATGCTGTCACCCACAGTTCCATGGTCTGGAGTTGGGAGTAGGAGCTAGGAGTGGCTGGGCATTGTGATTTGGTTATGATTTGGTTTGGCCATCTATGACCCCGTAGAGACTGCTGGCTTGTTAATTAATGTGAAATTCTTTTCAGAAAAAAAAATCCTGCAGTTAGGAAGTTATGTTGCATGTAAAAACGTGAAAAATATTCTACATTTTTTTTGATAAAATATATTACAATTCTGTTTTTCTACCCAATTAGTATCTGGCCAACATGAAAGTATCTTGCTCAGAAACAATCCAGTGAAAGGCAGCGTGTGAAACAAGAGTTCTGCAGTCTTTCCTCCTTCCTTTGTCCTCCTGATGGGACTTTTTGCATGCACAATGTTTATTTTGGCTAATCTTTAGTGGTAGCCTGTTAAGGCTGTGCCTCCAATGCTTCCAAACACTCAGATTGTTTATGGAGCATAAGAGCGATCACAATTAACTTGATTTGTATCTTTCTTAAATAGGGAACCATACTTAGCTAGAGACCAAGTAACTAAAACCAAATGTGATTGGAGTAATGTGTTTACAGCACACTTGTAGCAAAAAGAGATATTTACTACTTTCCAACTCAACACACACACGCACATACACAAATGTTCACACTGTGTGCACATCCTACCACACATACACATAAAAGATTTAAGTGCTAAAAACAAAACAAATCAAAACAGTTATTTAATTACATAACTTTAAGTCTACTGTACGATACAATGAATCTTGAAGTCCAGAATGTAAGTTTAGGTACTTAATTCTCAAAAAAAGTATAATTACTAAATTTTAGTTGTTTAAGTAGGAAAAAGAACAAATTGAAGCAAATAAATAAAGATGAAAACAAAATGCTGAGCTATATTAAGTCATAGTACGTTAAACATTCTGTTTCTTTAACAATACTATGTTTCAATGCAAGATGTTGCACAAAGACTGTCATAGGAGCTAAACTGTGATGCGTTTTAATGAAGATATTGCATGGAATGCTAGCTGACTTCCTCTTCATATATTTGAAATTCTTTGCGGAATTACAACTTGTAATCGGAAACAGAACACCTGTTCTGGTCTAGACTTGTAGAAAAAACTGAATATTTATTCAGTATTTCTTTACAGACAAATGAAGTATATAACTGGAAAGTCAAGAGTTTGTATATATGGTGCGGATGGGAATGTAGAGCTGATACACAGAAGCCAAATAGGTGCGCAGCTCTGATCCTAACTTAATATATTCTTCTCTCCCTACAGGGTGCATTGACTGGGAGCCTCAGGCACTCCTCCAGCAGTAAGTGAACTAGGATGCAACATCTGTTCTTTGTGCTCACCTAACATATCTTTGCTTCTTTTAGTTGTAGTTCAGTAGTAAACCTAAGTAAATGCAACCTTGAACCAAGATCAAATTGTCACTTCCCCCAACCGTCCAGCCTAGATAAGCCATGTGTTTGTTTCCTGACGTCACTTGTAAAGCAAATGAAATACATATGCAGAGCTTTTGCTTATTGTACTAGTGGAGTCTGAACATTGTACAAGCAAGTGCCTGCCAATTGCTTTAGGTGTTGCTGAAAAGTATAAAAGTGGCCTGAGAAGTGTGAAAAAGGGCACTTTCTGTAATGACTTTGAACAGTAACATTCTGTTGAATAAGTTTGGGAAATAAGCATCAAGGCTCTTTCTTTTTGTGGAAGACAATAGTTCGATCTTACTTTTCTACTTATTCTCCTGCAAATGAAATTGGTGAAATAAACACGTGAATCACTTAGTACTATTCATTTACATTTGTCATGGTGGGTTTAGCTCATGGAATCTCATTAGCTTTTCTCCCCATCTGCCATTGGGCATTTTTCCTCAGCTGATATGTAACAACAATCTTTTAAATGTATTTGGTTTGTAAACATGGGATTTTCGTCTTGTGTTTATGCTGCTTTCATGTTAGACCATAAGAAATAATAACTAGAATTGTTATATAGAATAAGCAATAATAGGCCAGGCACGGTGGCTCACACCTGTAATCCCAGCACTTTGGGAGGCCGTGGTGGGTGGATCACGAGGTCAGGAGATCGAGACCATCCTGGCTAACATGGTGAAACCCCGTCTCTACTAAAAATACAAAAAATTAGCTGGGCATGGTGGCGGGCGCCTGTAATCCCAGCTACTCAGGAGGCTGAGGCAGGAGAATGGCGTGAACCGGGGAGGCGGAGCTTGCAACCCAAAACAATCATTATGATAACATTCTGTGTTTTATCAAATTAGATAGAGATATGGAAGGTGTATAAAAGATCTAAATCAACTTCTAGAAATAAAAACAACGTTCATTCTGATGAGAAATTTACAGGATGGGATTAATGGAAAATTAGCCACTGCAGGAAAAAAAAAAAAAAAGTGAACTTGAAGACAAAGCAATAGAAACAATTCAAAATAAAACTAAGAAAAAACATTTAAAAAGTGAAAAAAATCAATGAATTGTAAATCATCTTCAAGTGGTCTTATATGTACCACTGGAGCTCCTGAAGAAGAAAAAAAATGGGGGTGCAGGAAAATAATTTGAAAAAAATAATGGTCAAACATTTTCCAACCTTGACAAAAGCGATAAACCTGCAGACTCAAGAAGTCAAGAACCTCAAACATAAAAAAGATACACTATAATCAGTTTGCTAAAAATATAATGAAGAGAAAATCTTAAATGAAACCAGAGAAGAGAGACCTATCACATTAAAAAGGAGCGAAAAATAAGAATGACAGAGAGTAGATTTATCATTAGAATCAACACAAGTGAAAAGAGACCTCTTTAGTGTACTGGAAGAAAAACACCTGTCAAATGAGAATTCCATATCCTGCAATATGTGTCTTTCAAAAATAGAAGTGAAATAAAGCCTTCTTCAGAGATACAAAGCCCCAAACCTGATAGAATTTGTCACCAGCAGACCCACACTGCCAGAAGTAGTAGAAGAATTCTTTCAGGTAGAAGAAAAATGAAATCACTGGAAGCCTGGATCTACACAAAGATATTGAGAACACTAGAAATGATAAACACAATGAGATCAGCACAAAGTTTTGGAGGAGAGGAAAGGAAGCCCACTACTTTGAGTTTTAGTATTATAGTTAACATAATATTACTTGGAATTAGGCTGTTATAAGTTAAATATGCATATTATAAACTCTAAATCAACCAACTGAAATCACATAACAAAGTGTTATATTTATTAAGCCAAAAAATGAGAAAATATATATAAAAATGTCTTTCTTCACCTTTTCCTCTTTTTTGCTTTTTTTTTTTAAGTTTTACAACTAATATTGGTAGTGTTTTACAACTAATCTAAAAGAAAGCAAAAAAAGGAGGAAAAGGTGAAAAAAGGAACACACATAAGACAAATAGAAACCAGAGTCAGATAACAGAGCTAAACAGAAACACATGAATAATGCCGCCATATGAAAATAGTCTAAAGAAAAGTCTCCAATCAAAAGGAAAAGATTATAATACTGAATTTTAAAAAAACAAACCCAAATACACCTTGTTTACAAGATATGCCCTTTTACATTTTTAATTGATATATCCTAGTTGTAAATATTTGGGGATACCTGGGATATTCTGATATATGTATGCAATGTGTAATGATCAAATCAGGATAATTGATATCTATCACCTCAAATATTTATATTTGTTCTATGTTGGGAACATTACAATTTTTCTCTTCTAGCTATTTTGAAATATACAATAAATTATTTTTAACTATAATTTTTCTAATGTACTATCAAATACTAACATTTATTCTTTTTATCTAAATGTCATTTTGTACAAGCCAACTTCTTTTTATTCCTTTTCCTCACTTCCCATTCTATTAATACCTTCTGATTACCACCATTCTAGTCTCTACCTCCATGAGATCCACTTTTTTTTTGCTCTCACATATGAGTAAGAGCATGTAATATTTGTCTTTCTGTGCCTGGCTTATTTGACTCAACATAATAACCTCTAGATATAAAAAAAGAATCAAATTCCATCACTTGCAGCAACATGGAAGGAACTGGATTTATATTTGTGTGTGTGTGTATATATATATGAGTAATAAAAATAAAGATGTGGAAAATATACCAAATTTTACATTAACGTTAATAAAAATAAATCTGAATTGGCATATTAATTTAAAAACAGCAGATTTCAGAGGAAAAAATATGATCATCTTTTTTTTTTTTTTTCTGAGGCGGAGTCTGGCTCTGTCGCCCAGGCTGGAGTGTGGTGGTGCCATCTCAGCTCACTGCAAGCTCCGCCTCCCGGGTTCCCGCCATTCTCCTGCCTCAGCCTCCCAGGTAGCTGGGACTACAGGCGCCCGCCACCTCGCCTGGCTAATTTTTTTGTATTTTTTAGTAGAGACGGGGGTTTCACCGTGTTAGCCAGGATGGTCTCGTTCTCCTGACCTCGTGATCCACCTGCCTCGGCCTCCCAAAGTGCTGGCATTACAGGGGTGAGCCACTGCGCCCGGCTTGATCACCTATTTTTAAAAGTTTGTTTCATAATGATAAAAAGACTGAATTCATCAAAAGGACATAACATTTAAAATTCTTACGTACCTAACAGAGCTTCAAAATACTTTAAGTTGTGAATGACATCAGCATTATGACAGACTGAGAAGCTACAGGTTCTTTTTCCCCCAAAATGACACTGAGTTAGCAGCATTATGTGGACTGGAATACCTCTGTGAGAACTCTAGAGACCACTTGACAGGCTATAAAATCCAGGCCATTGCAAAATGCAGAGAAGATTCCAATAAAAAAAAGTAGAAAATAATGTGATGTTTGACACTGTTCATGTCCCTTCCCTCCCACAGCATAGCATGTTACAACTAGGAGACATCCTCTCACACTGGCGTTTCTCTGTCAGGGACTAAACAAATGAATGTTTCATATATCCAACATTCTGGCTTGTCTACAACGGCTTGAGGACTTCATTTCTATCGAGCTTGAATTGGAGCATTGATGGAATAGGTGGCAGAATTTAGAAACTCTTGAAAGTAGGCAAGCAGTAAATTGGAGCTTCCATTCTGCTGCCAGACATTGGGGAATGGGGGTGCAAATGATCAGGAAAGATTTGAGAAGTCCTAGACCTCCATCCAGTCTTAGGGAGGAGGTCTTTCCCTGAATGAAACCAGTGTGCAAAGACTAAAAGAGAGTTTTTTTTCCCCAAATGTCCAAATTCCAAAAAAGAATTACACAGCATACATAAAAACAGGAAACGTATCCCATAAATATATACACCTACTTGGAAACTATAAATTTAAATTTTAAAAAAATTAACAAAGAAACAGGAAAACATGGTTTGATGAAAGAAATTAATAATACTCCAGAAACCATTTAGGAAAAGCCCACAGTTAAAAATCATTCTCAGTGGTAAAATTCTGAAATATTTTTCTTTGCAACCAGAAATAAGATAAGGATACTGCTCTTGCCACTTCCATTCAACATAATATTAGAAATCCTATCCAGAGCAATTAAGCAAAATAAAGAAATAAAGGGAACCTAAATTAGAAAGGAAGAAAGAACATTATCTTTGTTCACAAATATCATGATCTTATAATATAGAAACTCATTAAAGTTTTACACCCACATACAAACCTGTTAGAATTAATAAGAGAATTCAACATAGCTGCAGTATACAAAAATTAACAAACAAAAATTAGTTATGTTTCTTTACAATAACAATGAACATTCTAAAAGAGAAATTAAGAGAAAAATTACATTTATGTTAGCATCAAAAAGAATAAAAAACATAGAAATAAATCTACCCATGGAGGTGAAAGACTATACAGTGAAAACTACAAAGCAGTTCTGAAATACAGTGACAAAGGTACAAATAAATGGAAAGACATTCTGTGTTCATGAATTAGAAGACTTAATAATATTGGTAAGATGTCCATATCACCCAAAGAACTTTATGAACTCAATGCAATCCCTATAGAAATCTCAGTGGCTTTTATTTCCTTGCAGAAAAAGAAAAATGCATCCAGAAATTCATATGGAAGCTCAGGGACCCTGAAGAGTCAAACAATTTTGAGTATGGAGGAATTCAAAAGAATCACATCTCCTTATTTCGATGCCTATTACTTAGCTACAGTAGTTAAAGTAGTGTGTTACTGGCACAAAGACAAACAAATAAAGCAATGGAAAAGATGAGAGAGCCTAGGAATATACCTTCACTTATATAATTAAATTATATTTGATAAAATTGCCAAGACTACTGCATGTGGAAAGGGTAGTGTCTTCAACAAGTGATGTTGGAAAACTAGATACTCATATGGAAAAGAGTGAAGTTGGAACTTTATCTTTCACCATACACCAAAATAAACTCAAAGTGGATTAAAGGCCTAAGTATAAGACCTAAATCTATAAAATTTCTAGATGAAAATATAAGGGAAAACCTTCATGACATTGGACTTGGCAATAATTTCATGTCTATGACACTAAAGTACATATGACAAAAATTAAAAATAAACAAATGGGATGACATCAAACTGAAAGCTTTTGTAATTAAAGGACTCAATAAACAGAATGAAAAGACAGTCTACGGAATGGGGGAAAATATTTGCAAGTCATATATTTGATGAAAAGTTAATGTCTGGAATATATAAATAAATACAATGCAACAACAGAAAATAATAAAAACTAGTTACAAATTGCCAAAGAACTTGAATAGACATTGCTACAAAGATGATATATTAATAGCCAGCAAACATATAAAAAGTACTCAACATCATTAATCACTGAGAAAAGTAAATCAACAAGATATCAACAAGATATCACGACATGCCCATTAGGATGGCTACTATGTAAAACAACATCAACAACAAAACAAACAAACAACCACAACAAAAATCACAGAAAGTGAATCTTGGTGAGGATGTGGAGAAATTGGAATTCTCTTGCACTCCTGGCAGAATTGTGTAATGATGCAATCATCATGAAAAACAGCATGGAGTTTCCTTAAATAATTAAAAAGAGAACTAGCATATGATCCAGCAATCTCATCTTTGGGTACTTATCCAAAATGATTGAGAACAGGGACCTGAAGAGATATTTTTACATTCATGTTCTTAGCAGCACTATTTGAAATAGCCAAGATGTGTAATAACCACAAAGTCTGTGATGGATACATAAAGCAGAATATCATTCAGCCTTAAAAAGGACAAAAATCCTTTGCTACAACATTGAGAAACCATCGAGACATTATGTAAAGTGAAATATGCTAGTCACAAGATGACAAATATTGTATGATCCAATGTACATAGTATTAAAAAAGTCCAAGTTATAGAAACAGAATGTGGAATGGTGGTTACCAGAGGCTGTAGGCAGAGTAGGAAGAGGAGCTGCTTAATAGGTATATACTGAAATTTGCAAGATGAAAATGTATGGAGATGTGTCTCACCACAATGAGAATATACTTAACATTACTTAACTGTACACTTGGAAAATGGTTAAGATGGTAAATTTTATGTGTTTTATGCCACAATAAAGAAATAGAAATATATTAAATAAAAACTGATAGAACTGAATAAAGAACTAGACAATTCTTCAAATATGTGCTGATATTTTAACATTCAGCCTTATTAACTGATGAAAGAAATAGAAAGTTACTAAGAATATAGAAGACTTGAACAACTGTATCAATCAAGTTAATCTACTTGACACCAAGAATATTCCTTGTAACAACATAAGATTTCACATTATTCTCAAGTTCACATGTAACATTTACCAAAATAGACCATATTATGGACAATAAAACAGGTCTTAATTTATTTAACATGATTCATACCATATAAGATATGTTCTGTGGTAAAAGTAAAATTAAATAAGAAATAAATAACAGAAAGATATATGGAGATTCCTGAATTATTTGGGTATTACATAACATACTTAAAAACAGTCCATGTGTCAAATAACAAAGCAAAATATGGAAATATTAAAATACATGAACTGAATGAAAATAAAAATGCATCATGTCAGAATAAGTAAGATACCACTGAAGCAGTGCTTAGCTGAATGTATAGTACTAAACATCTATATTAGAAAAAGGGCTCCAAATTATTCACTTCACTTTCCAACTTAAGAAACTAGAAAAGAATCACCAAATTAATCACAAAATATATAGAATAAATAAAACAGTAAAAATCCGATAGTAATCAACAACATAAAAATACAAACAATAGAGAAATTCAAAAAAGTAAAGATAAATCTTTGAGTCAATCAATAATTAATACATCTCTAGCCAGAATTATGTGAAAAAAGGCACCAAATTTCCAAAGAATGGAAATGGCATTACTAAAGATCCATAGATACTAGGTAATAAAAAAGAAGGTTGCAAACAACTGTATGCCACGAAATATGACAACTTCAAAAAATGAACACATTTATTGAGAAAATATAATAGTCGCTCAAGAAGAGTTAGATTACTTGAAGTACTCTACACTGTAATTAAAAACCTGCCCCCACCAAAATTTCAGACCCAGATGGTTTCGCTGATGAATTATATCAAATATTTACGGAAAAATGCCAACTCTACCCAAGTTTTCCCAGAAAATTTAAAAGGGGGAATCACGTCCCAACACATTTTGTGGCCTGGATTTACTCTGATATCATAACCAGACAATTATATTCATAGAAAACAAAGCGTAGACTAATATTCATCATGAGCAAAAATGCAGAAGTTCTAACAGAATTATAACAAATCAAATTCAACAATATACAAAAATAATGACATATAAAAAGTAGGAGATATTCTAAGAATTAAGGTTTGGTTTTATGTTTGAAAATTAATCTGAAATTACACACATTTATAAACTGAATTTCCTGATAAGTGTTCTTAGAAGAGTTAAGATAGACACATCTCAATCTGAAAAATGGCATGAGAAATGCCTAGAGCTAACATCAAACTTAATAGCGAAAGATTGAAACTTTTTTCACTAAGGTGAGGAGCAAAACAGATTCAACTCTCACCAGTTTTATTTAACATTTTACTGGAATTTTTAGTCAATGAAATCAGGAAAGAAAAAGAAAAATAATCACCAAGATTGGAAAGGAAGAAATACTACTATATGTACTCATTAAAACTCTAGGCTGTCTTTTTTGGAAATTAGTGAACTGTTTCCAAAATAAATACAGAAATGCAAAGCATCTAAAATAGAATATGTTCAATAAAAAAGACAAAGTTGTAGACCTAACATTATTAGATTTGAAGACTTATCATATGATGACAAATATGAGACCAAGAGAATAAATAGATATTCCAGAAGTAGATCTATACACTTATGGACAATTAATTTTTGACAAAGTTTTACAGAAGATTAAATGGAAAAAGGATAGCCTTTAAATAAATGGTGCTCGACTAATTGGATGTCCATATGTAAATAATGCATCTCTAATTCATACCATGCCTTATATAAAATATGAACTCAAATAAGATTTAAGAGTTAAGTCTAAAATTACAAAAATTCTAGAAAAAAGAAACAAATTATTTGTGACTTTAGATAAGACTCAGATAAATAATAGAATAAATTGATATGTTGTAATTCATCTAATTCATCAAAATTGAACTGCCCTTCCAAAGGTACCATTAATGTAAAGACAAGCCACAGACTGGGAAAAACTATTCATCAAGCTATATGTGTAACATCTAATAAAGAACTTGCATTCAAAATATTTTTTAAAATATTCTTAAAACTTAAAATAACAAACAACCCTATTAAAAGATGGGTAACTGATTTGAATAGACACTTCATCAAAGAAGACGTGGATAGCAATAGGCACATTAAAAGATGTTCAATGTACTTAGTTTTTAGAAAAAGTCCAAATGAAGTGCACAATATGACAGCACTATACACCTATTTGAATCAATTTCAAGACACTGTCCACACTAAATTTGGTCAAGAATCCTGAGAGAACTGGAATTTTCACACTACCGGTGAGAAGATAAAGCCATGGAGTTACTTCAGAAAATAGTTTGATGGTTGCTTAACATTTTAAATACATACCTACTGTAGGATTTATTGATTCCCATTCTAGGTGTTTCCCCACCGGAAATGAAAGCATATGTCCATGCAAATATTTGTACATACAAATTCATACCAGTTTTATTTGTAACACTGCAAATTAGGAAACAATGCAAATGTTCATTAACAGATGATTGAATATAAAAACCGTAGCACACCCATGCGATGAAATACTACCAAGCAGCAAAAATGAAGTATTGATACGCTCAACAATGTGAATGAATCTCAAAAAAAAAAATCATTCTGAATGAAATAAGTCAAACAACAACAACAACAAAAGGTACACTGTATAGTTCCTTTTACACAAAATTCTAGGAAATATAAGGTAATAGATAAGGCCAGAAAGTAGGTCAGTGGTTGCTTTGGGAAGGGGTAGCCAGTATCAGTTTTAAGGGGTGACCATATGCCAAAAGCTATTAAGTGGTACATTTTATACATGTAAAATTTATTTTGTATCCATTTTTTCTTAATATAGCAGTTAACAAAATGATAATTTTAACTACATTTATAACAATATTTTGGTCTGGGCCTCATGAACGATTACCTGAATGATGGCTCAAAAATCTCCTTTTGACATGTGATCAGATGAAAGAAGATAGTAAATGCTGCAACATGTGTGCCAGTGGAGAATTTGTAATTCTTTCCACATAATGTAACTTAAAGTTTACCAAGAGACTATCTGGTTTAATGTAATAACCAAATGATCTTTTAAAGACATTCATACTCTCACTCATTCTTCTGCACTCATCAAATATTTAATTAGAGGCATGCTCTCTGAAAAGTGTATGTATATCATGTTCTAAAAAATCAGATGCAAATTTTGTCTTTATGCTCTCATAGAAAAGGATGTTACACAAAGTATGTACAAACAACAAAGTCATTTTAAATCCTTAAAATACATAACAGAGAGCTTGATACACAGGATATACTCAACAACAATACCACATCGTAAACAAGAGTGATCAAAGGATAGATCCAGTATCATGGGGCGTTTAGAGAAGGAAGATCTGTGTGTCTGTGTGTGTGTGTGTGTGTGTGTGTGCCCGCGCGTGTGCGGGCAGAAAGGGTATGTTTGAGGGGAAGTACTGAGTGTCTAGAAAGCTTCCTGAATTGGATGACTTTGAGAACCAATTAAATACTGCCCTACAGCACAGGAATACAGGTAATATGAAGATGAAGCTGGGTAAATGGATCAGAAGAAGAAAAACAGATTTAGGTCTGAATTTTATATTTTTCCTTTTTTTAAAAAAAATTGATTTCACCTTCCTCTTCATTGTAATCTTCATTAGTAGAACAGAAAATAAATTGAAAATAAATAATTAAAATGACAGTTCTATGGCATACATCAAAAAATGGAGGTTTGTATATTATATATGAGAAGATAGCTACCTGCTCTTAAAAAATAAGAAAAACGTATACAGCCATCACATAAAAAGTTTCCCATACCAGGTTTTTTCATAGCTTGCACAGCTGCTTCCTTTCATCACTAGACTCATTTTTCCACCGTCCTGACCCCAGTTTAGGATACAGTGCATTCAGTGCGGTTTCTAGCCATAAACTCTAGAGTATAGAAAAAGATTCACATTACTCTGGGTATTTGGTTCAGGAGTTTACCTTGGGTTTTAGGTTGGATTTTTTTACTCACAAATGTTTATAAACCTGCTACTCCATGCAACGCATTGTTCTAGCACTAGATGAGAAATGCCAAAGACTGAAAACACTTTCACCATCAATGGAGACTGCAATAGACAAATACAGATGATAGAGATAACACACCTACAATGTCGAAGAGGAAAAAAGTACTGAGTAAAGAGCAGGCTTACTTCAAGGTTTTGCTTGCACCTTGTGGAGGTTCTAATTCCTTTTGCATCTCCTAGAGGTGTTTACTAGCTTCCATATGCATATATTACCACACCATGAAGTAGTGTCTATATACTTGAGAGAGGATTCTTCATGCTTCTATTTCTTAGGACTCTTTTTTAAAGGTTTAATGTTTGAAAATGTTAGTAGGTGTTATATGACTGCATATGTTAAGTGAATCTCCCTTGCGTAGTTGAATGGTGTGGGAGTGCACTGTTAAACCATCTGGTTGGTCCAGTTGAAAAATCCCTCGTACTTGATGAGATGGGGATGTAGGCTGAGGAGCTGGCCTGGTTGAAGAGCTGTGGGAACACCCTCCTCCTTCCTTCCCTATTTCTTCTGAGGTGGAAATGTGATGCTCCAAAACACATTTCCTCTCTTTTCAGTTCCTTCTGTCCTTTTCTTAAGCTTAATAGTTTTGTGTTCTGGAAACTATTTCATTGGTTTTTGATTTTATAGTCCTCTCTTTAGTCAAATGTACACAGCCAAGGGTACTGAGGAGTAAACCAAAGTAGAACAATGTTACACTCCTTTCAAATTCATTCACACTTTCACCAGAGTGATGTTTCACAGGTTTTAATATTATCAGGTGACTTTCCTATGTAAAAGCATCTAGTCACTCTCCATGACAAAGTCCAGCTCTTTGGCATAGCTTGTCCGTATCCTTACCTCGCTACCTTTCCAGGCGTCTTTCCCATAGCCTTCTTTGTAGAATTCACTGCAGCCATACTGCTTTCCTAACGGCCTAACTGCCTTCCTTCTGCCTGCCCAAAAGTGTACCAGGCTCACTCGTGCCTTTGCTCCCTCGGATGCCTCCCTAGATCACGTTTTTACCTCCCTTGTTAATCTGGTTCCCCCACCCTCCTACTTCAAGACTTGTCCTTCTAGGTCAGCAAATCTGGAGAGCTTCTGCTCTTGCTCTAGGGTGAGCCAAGTGCCTCTTTGCTCCCTTTGCCCAGTGTACACACTCCTAAAGCAATGCATGATATTATGTTACTCTGTTAAATCACAGGTTATGTCTTGGCATCTGTGCCTGGCACATAACAGGCACTCAGTAAGTATTTATAGGACTGAAGTGAAATAAATAGTGTTTTAGGTAATCAAGTACAAAGCAGAGGTTTAAGAGACTAAATAGCTCATTGTGATCATCTTTGTCATAGATTGTAGTAAAAATAACCTGTGAAAAGTGACTGATTATTGACAGGTAGCCTTGGGTATGCAGCTCAAGTGGGCATTATAAAATAAAAAACATAATATTCCACATATTTTCAAAAAAAAACTTCTGGCTTACTCAAAAGGTAAGTGTTCTTTAAACAACTTCAATGGAAAAGGAGTTACTTCCAAATCCTTGGAGAACTCCTTCTCAAGCCCGGAATAAAGCAAGGTCTACAGAGACAAAGTATAAATGAAACTAAGATCCTGAGCTGGTACCACTATTGGGCTGCTAAGCAGTGCTAAGCATTGCCTTCAGATGAGTTACCTAGACAGATTACACAACTATAAAGTGAGACGAATAATAATACATAAAACACTAAGCATTTGAGTAAATTAAATTATTTATGTAGAGCAATTAGAACAGTACTGTACCTTATAATATTTAAAACAGAAATGTAAATTCTGCTTTGTTACCAAGGGTCAACTCCACACAGTTTTGCAATGGACCCTTCCCCAGCCCTCCAAAAGCTGAATATTGTTGTGTATCATATCCAAATTCAGTATCACCAGAGCATAGAGTAAGTGCCAACTGTAAGGCCATAGCTATGCGTCCACTCCGCTGAAATACATTGTGTACCTTCATTCTTAGAGTTGGGTCATTGCATTTCATCCTCTAGAGTGAGAATAGACTGCACATTGGAGAGGTCAGGGAAATTATGTCTTTCTATGTCTAGCCCTTTATAGGTCTGATCATTTGAGTGCTTGACATCATCTATCCACTTATCTATCCCTACAATAATAAAATACGGGAGTAAAGTAGCTCTTATCTCTAGTGGGAGAGTGCATGTATTTTATATGTCAGTTCTTTAAAAGGGGAAATTCTTTCGGAGCTTCAGAAAATATCACGGAAGACTTAAAGGAATGTTTGGGAAGAACATGCCTGAGTATTACCTACTAGAATTACAATTTTACTGCTTTAAAGTAATTATAATTTTCATTGCAGGATCTATTAAAAAGGCTTTTACCTGACAGTAATTCTTCTTGTACTTACAGGTCATTATTACAATGAAGGGAAGAAAGGAAGACATGAAGGGGAAATGAGACTATTTACCAAGTGTATCTGCATAGACTAAAGGAGACAAGAGGAAGTACTGAGCACCTTGATTCCTGCAGAAAATTAATTATTTGAGAAGCATAAGAATTCTTCCCTAGCTTCTTATAAGCCTGCTTATTCAAAGGGTGAGTAGTTGACATTATTTTACATCCCATTCATATTTCTTTATTAGATAATTTTATTTCAAATCTAGTCTTAATTTTTTCTGAACCTTCTGGAATATATAACATTTTATATGATCATTTATGTCATCAAGAATGGAGATTTATATTCTTTTCTATTCACATGTTTATATAAATAATTGAGCACCTCTAAATGCCAGATTCTGTAATTTTACATATTGTTAATAAGTATCTTCACGGCTGGGCATAGTGGCTCACACCTGTAATCCAAGCACTTTGGGAGGTTGAGGTGGGCAGATCATCTGAGATCAGGAGTTTGAGATCAGCCTGGTCAACATGGTAAAACCCCATCTCTACTAAAAATACAATAATTAGCTGGGCGTGGTAGGGTGCACCCATAGTCCCAGTTACTAGGGAGGCCAAGGCAGGAGAATCGCTCAAACCTGGTAGGCAGAGGTTGCAGTGAGCCAATGTCGTGCCACTTCACTCTGGCCTGGGTACCAGAGTGAGATCCTGTTTCAATAAATAAATAAATAAATAAAGTATCTTAATGACAGACATTTAAATATATATAAATTTTCCACTTATATATGGGAAGAGAGATCTGAAATTTTAAGCAACTTTTAAAATTGTTCCTCCAACATCTGTGAAAGAAGTAAAGTCACTTATAGATCTATCTTACTTCAGAGCCTATATCTTCCTCTACCATACAACACTGCATGTTCACAGACACAGAAACCTTTTACATTTCTAAAATAAATAAAACATCCAAACTTCAGTTTTAAAAAAATGCATTCTACAGATCCACCATAGACTAAACGACCAAACATAGTCAGAGGTGTTTACTTGTTTGTTTCGGTCTTAAGGGAACCTCAAACTGCCCTAAAGCCTCGTGTATCCAATGAGTGCAGTTTGGACATTGAATGAATGGTGATATCATTAAATGACCTATGGAGCAAGATGTAGGAACACGTTCAAGAGTAAATAACATATTTGGCTTCCGAGGTATAAAAAAGGAGGGAGACTTTCTCTGGACATTTGGGTACCCAGTGTTTCATACTCAGGAGGTTTTCTATCTTCAAGTCATGGAATAAACTATGCTTTAAAGAATGCTGCATCAGCAGAAAGTGTTTCAAATATAAGGAAATTGTCATAGCTTTGAAATTATGTTAAATATCATTTTAACTAAGAAAGCCATTTTCTTTCCATATGTTTATCCAGAAGAAAATTTACTGGACAAAATAAATATAGAACAACTTCATGTGTAGTCATTACTGTTTTGATAGGCAGTTACTATGAAATATGAATAATCTAAAAATCATTTCAGCCATTTGTTTTTAATAAATCTCATTTGTGATTGATTTATTAAAAACAGGGCCTCCAGAAGAAAGAAATTTAATACCTTTCCTCCATCATTATGAAGGCACTAATACTGACGTAACTAAAATTAGATGGCAGCTTGTGGGAGGAAGAGATGATGTAGAGATGGTGTGTAACCTGGGTAAACAGTCTCTCGACTGTCTAGAGTTGGCTGTATGAATCTGTTGTTGGCTCCAGTTATAAGAACTAAGGTTTGTATGTAAGGACAAACATCCTTAATTTGCTTAGCAAGTCGTATGTATTTGATGGACCGCTGATTTTTTGTTTGTTTGTTTGTTTTGAGATGGAGTCTCACTCTGTTGCCCAGGCTGGAGTGGAGTGGTACGATCTCAGCTCACTGCAACCTCCACCTGGCAGGTTCAAGTGATTCTCCCACCTCAGCCTCCCAGGTAGCTGGGATTACAGGCACCCACCATCACACCTGGCTAATGGCTAATTTTTTTTTTTTTTTCAGTAGAGACTGGGTTTCACTATGTTGGCCAGGCTGGTCTCGAACTCCGGACCTCGTGATCTGCCCACCTCGGTCTCCCAAAGTGCTGGGATTATAAGCATGAGCCACTGCACCCAACCCTGATTTTTAAAAGGGATTCTAGAATTTCAGTTGAACATGTGTTTTTGAAGCAACTCCATATCGAACAGGGAAATCAGAGTAAGTAAACCACTGCAGGAAAATCAGGAAGGCAGGCTCCAATGTATGTTTTCTGTGTATAACCTACTTTAATAAGGAAATAGAAATCGTAAGAGTAGCCTTTATCTAGTGGCCTAGAACTTGATTATGAAAAGTGTTACTGAAGACAAAGGAAACATGACCTCATGCCAGTGTCCGGGAGACTTACAGGAACGGAAAGGACCCAAGTGGAACAGCTGGTAACTGAAACTCATCTCGTCGATTTCAAGTGTAGTCCCTCTTCCCAATTCACCAGAGAAAACACAGTCAGCTTTGCATACAGTGTCTGGTGTCAGAATGACCAAACGATTGGCTTCCATCCCTTCAGGATCGTGGACAGAGAGCCAAGCCGTACAACCAGCATGCCCGCCTGGTCAGCTGCAAGTCAGATGAGATGAAGAATGCCGTACATTATGGGTCACTGCTTTGAAGTGTTCAGAGGCCAGAATAGTTCAAAATAATTGTGTTAATTATTAAAAGTAGAAGAAGTAGAAGCCAAAATTATGCCTGCCCGTATTTTAGTTTTGAATGTGTGGAGATCAGAAATTTAAAAAAAAAAATTATGAGTTTCACCTTTTAAACTTTGAGAAAAGACCGTAAGAACCAGTGTTTTAGTAAATCATCTTCAAGAGTAATTTACTCATAAAAAGAAAATAACTCATGATACCGTGTAAACAAAAGGCTAATAAATGCTGGTGTAAATAAGATTAAAGGAGGACAAAGATTAAGGAAAGTAGGACATATCAAAAAACAAATAAATGAGAAATTTTCAGAGCTTGAATATACAAACAGGCACATCAAAAGAGGTTCAGTGGAAACCTAATGCAATGAATGGGACAATTCATGTTTTTAAACATCCCTTGGAACCACAGAAAATACCAACAGAAAAATCTGGTCACGTACAAGAGATAAGAGTCAGGGGTCCATGGATGTTCTTCTTAGATGACAAGGACACTTCACTTTTATGGCATTGCTCCCACACATACATAACCCAAGTTTCATCATGAGCAAGCCTCAGCCAAAGAAAAATTGAGATGTATTTTACAACCTACCTGTTCAGGCTCTTCAAAAATGTCAAAGTTGGCTGGGCACCATGGCTCCCACCTTTAATTCCAGCACTTTGGGAGGCCGAGATGGGTGGTTCATTTGAGGTCAGGAGTTTGAGACCAGCCTGGCCAACATGGAGAAAACCCAACTGTACTAAAAAAATACCAAAATTAGCCAGGTGTGGTGGTGTGGGCCTGTAATCCCAGCTACTTGGGAGGCTGAGGCAGAAGAATTGCTTGAACCCAGGAGGTGGAGTTTGCAGTAAGCAAAGATCTTGCCACTGTACTCCAGTCTGGGAGACAGAGCAAAACTCAATCTCAAAAAACAAAAACAAAAACAAAAAAGCCAAAGTCATGAGAAACAAAGTAAGACTAAGGAACTGTCACAGATTAGAGGGGTCTGAGGAAACATGAAAGTTAGATGAAATAGGGTATGCTACTCAAAGTTCTAGAACAGAAAGCAAGACATTAGTTGAACAACTAAAGAAATACAAATAAAGTCTATTTTAGTTATTATTGTTGTACCAATGTTAATTTCTTAGTTGTAGCAAATAAAACATCATTATGTAAGATGGAAACTTTAGGAAAAGTGGGGGGAAAGATATACAGGAATACTTTGTATTATCTTAGAAACTATTGTAAGTCAGTATTTTAATATAAAATTATTAGAAATTGTGTCAGAAACACTGGATGTTAGAAGACAATGGAGGAATGCCTCAAAAATTCTACGGAGAACTTATTTTCAATCTATCATCATAACATCAATCAAGTATGAGCTTCAAATTATGATATTTTATAATACAAAAATAATTCTGAAAATTTACCTTATGCCAATATTTTTTTAGAAAATTACTTCAGGATGTGCTATAGTCAAACAGAGGGATAAACTAAGAAAATGTATAGTATGAGATATAGAAAAATATATAGACAAAATTTAGAGAAACAATAAAAAGAAGTCCTATGATAATACAAATTTCAATGAGAAATTCCAAGAAAATAGAAAAGCTGTGTATAAATGAAAACGCTATATAACCATTATTTCCTTCTTGACTTTTACAAGAACAACATTTACTTAGCTACCACACTGAAATCACTATTCATTGATTTTAAGTAAACTGGCATTGAGAGTTTTTAAAAAACATATGAAGATATACAATGTAATCAAGAAACTACTGTGTTTATTTCAGATTCAAACATTTTAACCACGAAGAACAAAACAACCTCAACTGAGAGCAGGCTTGATTTAGGTAAGTAAAGATTTGGATTTGAGGCAGTGAATATAGGAGGCATTGGCAAAGTTTGGGAAAAGACTGGTAGGCTTTGTGAGGCAAAATGACCACTCCATGAGAATTGTGAAAATAATATAGATGTGGAATCCTGTAACAATGGCAATTAGTGATGAAGTGGTGACATGGAAATAAAAAGAAATGGCTCAACATGATCATTTTTAGAAGGAAAAGCATTGAAACTTTAGAATGAGATTATGAAAAAAAGAGGATGAGAAATTGTGTTTCCAAGATTTATTGCAAAATCTGTGATGATGGCATACCTCAGATAGAAATGAATTATTTTAAAGGAAACCAGCTTTTAGAGAAAGATAATGAATCCAATTTTGAACACGTTGAATTCAAAGTGGCCATCCATCATCCATGCAGACTATCATGTAGACAGATAACCAAATAGGATAGAAACACCGACCATATGATAAAACCACAGGTGCACTCATTGAGTGAACCAGCACAGATAAACTATACTCTAGGGGCTCTTGTATCTGGGAATAGTAAGACTCAATGAAGGCAGTAAAGGGAAGTTAAAAAGAATAAGATTAACTTGGGAATTCAAGAAGATCTTCTTCTTTGGCCTCCGTACGATCCTAGACTGTTTCTATGAAGAAGTCAGTGTTCAGCCATGGCCCAGAACGGTGATGGCTGAGAGCAGGGCCATGGTTTGGTGCTCAGAGACCATTCGCCCTCTAGGAACAATTGATGGAGAGAATAAATTGGGGAAAGAATAAATATAGGGCAGTTGAAGGAGAGAATAAATTGGAAACCAAGAATGCCACGGCTAAAAGGGAAGGAGCAGGCAAGTTTGCACTTTTGAG
The DNA here is from genome assembly GCF_003255815.1 of Theropithecus gelada. Classification (NCBI taxonomy): domain Eukaryota; kingdom Metazoa; phylum Chordata; class Mammalia; order Primates; family Cercopithecidae; genus Theropithecus; species Theropithecus gelada. The sequence continues at coordinate 44,628,481 of NC_037685.1, read as the reverse complement.
GAGAAATTCCAGGAAGGGATTTCTCCACATTTCCATGTTAGGTCAGAAGCATGTGACATGCTATAGAGAAAGATGGATTTTTTTAAATGAATAAATGAGATAGTTGGCATTTTTGGCATTTTTGGCAAAGAAAGATTTCGTTTTCAAGACCAAAACTTAAACAGCAATATTTAGGAGAAAAAATGTTTGTCAAATTCCTGCTGAATTTGAAAGCAACAACGTATTAAAGCTTTCTCTTCTTTCCTGCAATAGTTGATGTTCACAACACAGTATCCTCCTTGCCCTGGTGGGAATATGCTCCCCCTTGCCCTCGTGGGAATATGTTCCCCCTTATTCTAGTGGGATGCATTCTAAGGCTCCCAGTAGATGCCTGAAACCATGAATAGTACCAAGCCCTACACATACTATGTTTTCATCATATACATACACATGTGTGATAAAGTTTAATTTATAAACTAGGCGTAGTTAGAGATAAACAATAATAGCTAACAATAAAATAGAATAATTATAACTATATACTGTAATAAAAGTTGTCTGATGGGGTCTTTCTTTCAAAATATCTTACTGTACTGTACTCACCCTTTTTTGATGATGTGAGAAGATACTATGCCTATGTAATGTGATGCAGTGAGGTGAATGAGAAAGGCATCATGATGCAGGGTGGCCTACTATTGACCTAATAAGCAGGTTGTGTCTGCAGCATGGAGACGCTGGAGAAGGGATGATTCACGTCAAGGGAAGAATTGAATGGGACAGCAGAGATTTCATCATGTTACTCAGAGCAGCGCCCAATTTAAAACTTAGGAATTGTTTATTTATAGAATTTTTCATTTAATATTTTGAAAAGACAGTGTGCCACAGGTAATTGAAACTACAGAAAGTGAAAGTGCAGATAAGGGAGGACTACTGTATTCTTAGAGCTAAATTGTATGTCATTGGAATATTATTGATAGTTTTAATCAAAGCACAAATTAGATCAACATGGGTGGTACTATTAGGAAGGATATTAGATTTTCAATTCAAACTCACATCTTTCAAAGAAAAATATTTTGAGTCTCTGCTATGAGATAGATACTGAGGAATGGTGTAGATATGTATTAGTCTGTTTTCATGGTGCTAATAAAGACACACCCGAGACTGGGCAATTTACAAAAAGAAAGAGGTTTAAGAGACTCACAGTTCCACGTGACTGGGGAGGCCTCACAATCATGGTGGAAGGCAAGGATGAGTAAGTCACGTCTTACATGGATGGCAGCAGGCAAAGAGAGAGAACTTGTGCAGGGAAACTCCTGTTTGTTAAAACCATCAGATCTCATGAGACATAGTCACTATCATAAGAACAGCACAGGAAAGACCCACCCCATGATTCAGTTACCTCTTACCAGGTTCCTTCCACAACACGTGGGAACTGGGGGAGTTAGAGTTCAAGATGAGATTTGGGTGGGGACACAGCCAAACCATATCAAGATAGCAGCAGAAATAAGCAGAAAATGAGTGATTTTAAAATTACTCAGTTTATTACTGATATTCTGATGTACATTCCATAAGAGATAATTACATTCTACACCTAATGCCAAAGTTTTTACAGTTCAAATTCTAGGAATGAGAGCTGCCCAAGAACCATTGCCAAAAAGTTACAGGGAGAGCCTCAGCATTTCTCTGGACTCTCCAGTTCCTTCCTTCTCCTCTTTCTTTCCTTGCTCTTCTCTCTCCATCATTCTTCCCAGGTTTCCCCAGTGCTGAGGACTCAGCCTCCATGATGTTGCCTCAGAGACTTTCTATCCATAAGGTGTTATTGCACTGTGTCTCAGAGGAGAGGAGGGAAGTCATCTGGAGAAGGTTCAGTGCACCTCAGCTGTGTCTGTTGCCTGTCCATTGCTCCTGCTTCCTAATCCCTGCCAGGGGCACACCTGGAGAAACTTAGGAAACCCTTCAGAAAACAATGCAGAGAAGACCCACCAAATATAAGCCATTCAGTGTGCCCTGTCATAGGTTCAACCCAAATCTTGTTTCAAGTTACAGATAGAGAATTGCAGTGCTTCTTATTAACTTTGCGAGTTTTATTCATGCTTCAGAAAGTTGCTTAAACAGTGTAAATGACTATTTGGGAGAAGAATAAAAGAACTACTCAGAAAATCTGAAAAGGGTTCAAATAAATTCCAGTGCACTTTGATGCTTCCTTTACAAATACAAAGGATTTATGGTCTTTTGCATCAGCCAGGGTGGCCACTGGGAAGTCAGAGTTTATCTATATCCACCTGCACATTTATTACAACCATTTCTTTATATTTATATTTATATTTTTATATATATATTATGTATATTATATATTATATATTTATTATATTATATGTTATATATTTATTATATTATATATTATATATTTCTTTATATTTATATTTATTTATAAAGAATAAACCATATTCTTTATTTATAAATAAATTCATATAAATGAATATATTGTATATTATGTATAGTTGTATAAAATTATATATTATAAATTATATATTACATATAATTAATATATATTTATAATTATATTGTATATAATTATATAAAACTTTATATATTATAACATATATAATATATAATTTATAACATATAATTTATATATAATATGTATTATATATAATGTATATATAATACATATTCCCACATTAGTGGAAACACTAATGTTATTTTAAAAGACTATCATAAACTCACTGAAAAGAAAAAGTTAACAGTTTGTTTCCAAGACTTGAGGACATCAGTTGGAATAACATTTCTTCCATAGACTTAAATGCATCTCTGGTGTCTTGGAAAGGCAATTTCCTCTCAAATGGGTAAAGTGGTTATACTAACTCTGTATAAAAATGAATACAATAAAATAGGCACAAAGAATCTAACCACTTAAAACAGCCCATCTTTATTCTATAGCTGCAAGCTAAAAGGAAAATGATCCCACTATTTTATGGGAGTAGACAAACACTTTATTGAGGGTTTTCTATGTGTCAGACACTGTGTACATTTTGCCATGTTGTCCAGATTTTATTAAATGCAGTCCTTTTCCTTTTTAATGTCACCGTTCGGAGGTTTTTCTCAAGTCACTCTGGTGCACCATGAGATCTCATCCCCATTAGTGTGACATACATGCTGATATTATGTAAGTGTGTGTGCATATGTACACTGACACACATCGTTTGCATCTGTAATTTTTTTTTACCCAGTTGCCTCATGAAAGATTAAAAAGGAAGATTATACTCCATTCAGAGTTTTGACAATGCCTCAATAATAAATCAGTTCTCATCATTTGAAGAACTATGAGGTGGAACAAAAACTGATTTGAGATTCATACCGTTGTATACCTACTCTTTAAAAAAAAGATGCAATTTACACATCTGCAAATCTTAGGAAATAGCTTAGAGAATTTGCATGATTTGGGCACATGAAGCCATTTTAGCACATCAGTTCCTTCCTTTCATCTCTGACGGGGGTAGAAAGGATACAAACATATTTTTTGCAGATGATGTGAATTATTGACGGGCATAAATAGCAACTCACATTAAATGCTTCAGAAATGTGCTTTTTAATTGAGTGAAGATGGAATAAAAAATATGCACGAAAAATCCTGTTTTATGAGAGCTGAAGATACAGAATTAGATACACTGTTTGTGAGTGTGTGTGTATGTGTATGCCATAGCTAATATTATAATTTTTGGTTGGTCTTCCTTGTTCATTTAATGTTTATAGCATTTGTTGAGGGATTTTTACTAAATGATGACAAAATAATGAAGCAGATTAGTAAGAAAACCTAGAAAATTGTTCACTAGACCTTCACTGTCTATATTAAATAGATGAACTAAAAGGTAAATACAGATTTTTACCTACTAAAGAAAACGACTAGAATTTATTGCACTTTAAATATATCATGCAGCGTATTGTAAAATAAACCCAATTGCATGTTCTCTTAAAGGACTATATTAGGGTATTGTAAATAGTTTTCCTAAAAGTGGATTTTTTTGCACCACAATTCAAATAATGCCAGAACTGCCAGCTATAAACCAAAATGTGAAGTACATGAGCTTGAAAAGCTCTGTGTTCATGTGGATCAGTCCCTTTTTACACTGGAAACAGCCCCAGAAAGTTCCAGCCGATAATGAAAGATGGCGCACAATGGCTGTGACCAGAACCGTGATCAAATCCGGTCATTGTGAGTCTTCTGGCCAGCGTCGGTTTTCTACCACATATGTTTTGCGGCCTCCATAAGATATTAAAGGAAAACTGAATCATTGGCAATCTGCAAAACTCAGATTCTTGGTTTTGAGAGATTATTTACCCCTGGGAGCCTTTCTGACATAAACACTAACCTTGGGTGTAGTAACAAGGAGTAAATAGAATAAACAGTCCAACTTATATGAATGCAAGGCATTATAATGTGACCAATTTTGTTGGTTATTTCACTTCATTGACACTAGTTCAGTTGGCTCTGTGAATGTACATAGGAAATTTAGAAATATTAATCTGTTTTTATTTTTTTCCTCTAGGTTAACTGCAGTGAATGAAACTATTGGATTATAATTCCATGAAGATAAGAAAAAGCTCCAGATGGTTTTCATCCTATCACCAGGACCTGCACAGTGTGAGTGCCTGGTGCATAACAAACTTTATTATTTATCTCTTCTCTCTTTCTTCCCCCAACCATGTGTATACATACACTCGCACACACATACATGTATGTACATACAAATATATATACGTGTATGGACACATACATGTATACACATGTATATATACACATGTACATTCATATATATACACATACACATATATACAATAAATAAATGGTTGAATGGCAAAATGACTAAATGGATTTAGTAAAACATAATGATATGCTACAGAATTGTCAAAGAGCCCTGAAATTGAGTAAAAATGAATGAACTAAATTCTAAGATCTCTTACGACCTATGATTTCATTCTAGCAGAAATTTATAAATATGTGTACCCTACATTTGTACAAAATGTTAATGGTGGCATTATTTGGAATAGCTCCAAACGGGAAAAGCCCAAATGTCAATCAACAGTAGAATTGATGAATTTTGTTATACCCATAGAATGGAATTCTAGACCACAATTGAAATGAGTAGATTATTGCTACACCCAGCAACATGGATGAAACTCCAAACTCCTTGAGTGGATAAAGCCAGACTGTATATGATTACATTCTCTATAAGAACTTTTATTCAAATTTCAAATACAAGCAAAACTATTCTACAGTGAGAAAAGACAGTGGTTACCTTTAGTGGTTAGTGTACCTAGGCTGGTGCAGGAGGGAAGTTTCTAGGTGACGAAGATGTTTTAATTCCTGATCTAATTCTAGCTATACTGATGGGTTTACTTTGAAAAATTCATCAAGGTGACTATGCACTTTCTGTATATTTACATGAAAATTTCAAGGACACACTCGATTGTATGACTTTGGACATTACTTTTCTTTTCTGTGCCTACATTTCCTCAATTGAAAAGTGAGGAAGAGAATGCTTACCTCTAAGGATTGACACAAAGATTAGCGGCCGAGCATGGTGGCTCACACCTTTAATACCAGCACTTTGGGAAGCAATTACAGGTGGATCACAAGATCAGGAGTTTGAAACCAGCCTGGGCAAGATGGTAAAACCCCGTCTCTACTAAAAAAAATTAGCCAGGCATGGTGGTGTGCACCTGTAATCCCAGCTACTTGGGAGGCTGAGGTAGGAGAACGACTTGAACCTGGGAGGCTGAGGTTGCAGTGAGCCAAGATCATGCTACTGCACTCCAGCCTGAGTGACAGAGCGAGACTCCGTCTAAAAAAAAAAAAAAAAAAGAAAAAATAGATTAGCGATTAGCAAGTAGAGTATGTGTAAAATCACCTGGAATAATGCCTGGAGAGTGTGTTCAGTATTTAATTGTAGAAACAGTTACCTTCATAAACAACAGGACATTGTGGGAACATCTGTTAATTACCGAACAGTCTTTTTAGGCCCACCTGGGGTTTGTGGATAGTAATTTTTATTAATAGCACCTTTGTAATGGCTGAAATCACAATGATACTGTGTCAAATTAACCCACAGTTAAGAGCTGTGCTTCTTCTTTTTGCCAACTTATTTGTTTTATTTGTTTTTAATTGACAAATAAAATTGCATGTATTTATCTTGCACAACATGATGTATTAAAATGTACATACATTGTGGAATGGCTAAATTGAGTTAATTAACATATGCATTACCTCACATAGTTATTTTAGGAACTATGTTTCTAGAAGTCTGTAAGGTAGATTGATTGATATTTTTAACCAGATACATTCATTCATTTCTTCATTTAATCCAGGAATTTTTTGAGGGTCAGTTTCATAGCATTCTCTGCACTAAGTGTTGGGATTACTAAAATCAAGAAACAGTTACTGACACAACAAATCGATGTGAAGTCCTAAAAGAGAGAACACAGAGAGACACATAAAAACATGGTATAACACAATATATTAAAATATACACAACAAAACATATAAGATAAACACAGAAATGCTTGGAGCAATGAATTTGACAATTAACAGGTTTAGAAATGTTTTGAAAAAATGTATGCTAATATGTCTTGTGTTCAAAATTTATTAATTAGATAATTAATTTTTAATTATGATAAAATGCATAATATAAAATTTATTATCTTAAATACTTTTAAGTATACAGTTCAGTCGTGTTCACTATATTTATATTGCTGTGGAACAGATCTCTAGAACATTTTTATCTTGCAAAACTGAGACTCTACACCCACTGAACAACCTTCCATTAATATTGTTTACGTGTTAACATATTTAATTATATTATAATGCATTATCGATAACATTATATATTTATAAATATATTTATAAATATAACATTATATATAAATATATTTATAAATATACATGAAATTTGTGTCTTTGAAGTATTAGTTTCAAAAAATGCTACATATATGTAAGGCTTCTAGTCTTATACTGGAGATCTGGGAAACTGGCCAGGATTTCAGTGTGAAAGAGGAAGGATGCCATGCTCTCTCCCACCTGTTTCAGAAAACCAGTGTGTAGAACATGCATAAGGGGCTTGATACGTTTTTTATAATGGTGTTTATATTTTCATTTTCTTTTTCATAGTGGCAATGAAAGCAAAGGAAAGAGCTAATGTCCCACAGGCCAATGCGTAATTGCGAACTGTGAAGGGTGTGGGGTGGACTCACTGGGAGACGGGGAGCCCATGGACCCTTCCCCAGCTCCTTTGCTCCCACAGCAACCTTTTCCCTTCTCTTTCCTTGTCTCACAGTGGAGAAGAGTGACATTTCAAAAAGTATAACAGCAGAAGTGTTTTTACCTATAACAAAAGATGTATGTATAATCACATTATGACATACTACAAAGTAGGTAAAAGTAGTAGTTTTTAGTACTTTTATAAATTCAAACTTAGCAATTTTCTTTATTTCAACATTAATATCAATAGGCATTAATGCCAGTTTTTTAAATGCTAGTGATTTTTAACCTGCTGAAATTTGTTTTGTAACTTATTGTGGGGTAAATGAGATATTTAGTTACACTTTTAAAAGTATTGCTTGTGTATGAAATACCTTGAAATAAAAGTTTGAAGATGTCCTATGAGTCGTTATGAAAAGAGTAGTTGTGAAAGTTTCAAAATGACAGATGCATTGTAATGGCAGAGTAGGAGTTCATTTATCCAAAAAAGAGAGAAATACAGCTGAAAGAGTAAGAAAGAATTTAGTGGATGTGGAGAACAGCAAACAATGGTTAGAGCATTGTGAATCTTCAGCTTTGATCTTGAGAACCTAGCTGGATAGTACTGTCACTGGCTAAGATTAAAATGCAAAAATATCAGGGGAAATGCATTTGAGAAAAGTAAAACATTTATTTCGTACATATATAGCTTGAAATGCATATGGGAAATGTAGGTGGAGATTTTTAGTAGGCAATAGCATATGCGAGTTTGAAATGTAATGCAGATATATGATCTAAAACTGGTTCTCAATTCTGACTGCACATTAGGAAACTTACTGTTTAAAATGACTAAATATCAGGTCCAACTGCAGATTGATTAAGTTCAAATTTATGGGGATGTGCGCCTGATTTTTTTTTTTTTCATATAAAAAGACTCCCCAGGCGATTATAAGAAACTCCCAGCTTTGGAAACTGCTGGCCTACAATTAGTGTCAATATTATCATCGCGTGGGTTGTCGTTGGGTGGATGAGAATAAGGATGAATGAGAACATCTAGTGAGTACAGGTTGTTCCTCTTCTTGTCTTCTATTTGCCCTTCAGATCTGCGCTTTCATGTAGTCTGGGCACCAGAGCATTCTGAGCCCGGTGGACTGCACCAGTAGACTCTTCCATCCTCAGGTTTTTGGTAAGCACCATCTAGAGGAGGCATAGAGAGAAAATCAGAGACCTAGGAAGGTGAAAACAGATTTTTGGTTTTTTTTTTTCCCAGCTTCCTTTCTGCTGGGTCAAGAGGTGACTGCAGGTTGAGGGCCATTCTCAGTCAAAGGCCACAGCTGCAGCAGGTGCACCTCTTCACACAGCTGCTTCTAGAGTCTACTTAGCTGCTACAGGTCAAGGGATGATGAGGCTAGCTCTATAGTTCTGAGCCATCCTCAGTTGATTCCCCTAAACCCTGTCAGTCCCTTTGTAGACAGTACCTTCATTAAATATTCCTCATTGGTTAAAAAGCAGTGACGTTGTGCTGAATATTCTGTGCCAAGCCCCAGCCTGCCGCAGTAACATAAGAAGAGTTGTGGTCTGAAGATGGAACCAAGGGAGAAAATGACTTTTAGAAGATGTAACGAGGGACCCAGGGAAAGTTGTGGCAATGGAATCTGAACATGTAGAGTTTAAACGTAAGAACAGAAAAATAGCTGTTGTATTTGAAAGGTCATGAAAGGCTTTTTCCCGAGAGAAATTTTAGTGGTGCGCTAACAAAAATCAGATGGCAGGGGCTGGGGCATCAATGCAAGTGAAGAAATGAAGGACGGTTATTTGACAAGTTTGATGATAGGAGGAATAAAGAATTTGGATTTATTAAAAAGAAGATGTGGAGCTAATCAATTGAGATTGCCATACTCTTTTAATGAAAATTAGCTGTGCTCTATCTCCAGCAGTTACGACAGAGAACTAATAATATCACCAAGAGACTGTTGATGTGAGGGCAATATATATACTCACTGTTATAAAGCCTTAGATTTTTGATAGGTACTCAAGGAATAACACAGAGCTAAGTCTTGATTTTTAAAATGAACAAAGATATGAAGAGAAAATACAGAATATGTACAAATAATCAAAACATATGAAATTATGGCCATCCCTGGTAACCAAAAGAAGGCTACGACACGCAATGATACATGTTTCACCTTACAACTTCATAATGATTCAGAAAATGGGCTATAGCCAGTATTGGCAAGAAGGTAAATAAAGTCCATTTTTGGTCAGAATGTCAATTTATTTATCTTTTCTGAAGTCTGGTCTTTGCACTCTAACACTTTTTTTTTTTTTTTTTGAGACAGAGTCTCACACTGTTGCCCAGGCTGGAGTGCAGTGGCACGATCTCGGCTCACTGCAAGCTCTGTCTCCCAGGTTCAGGGCATTCTCCTGCCTCAGCCTCCCGAGTAGCTGGGACTACAGGCGCCCGCCATAGGCTAATTTTTTGTATTTTTAGTAGAGACGGGGTTTCACCATGTTAGCCAGGATGGTCTCGATCTCCTGACTTCGTGATCCACCCGTCTCAGTCTCCCAAAGTGCTGGGATTACAGGCGTGAGCCACCGTGTCCGACCGTGCACTCTAACACCTTTAAAGAAAACATTAGTTGTTTCACTGAAGCTCTGAGTTCATATGTCCATGCTCTCCGGCCCAGGTGTACTCTCCCTTAAGCCTTCTCTTGAGCACTTATGTGCCACTAATCATCGTGACTTCAGTCCTTAAAATTTCTTTAATGCCACTGACTATAAAATAGGATTGACAAAAAGGCCCATTCAACATTCCATTGAAGCATTGAGTGCTATGTTTTAAGATATAAGTTTATAACATACATCTATCATGAAATCCGTTGACTCTTCACAACTAGATGCTCTTACATAGAAAACATAGTTACTTACAAAGTGGTGGTTGAAATGAATTTCTGCTGTAATGCCATTACATATCCCTAAAACATATTTAAGAATTATGAAGAGAAGCATTATTGAAAACAAAATGTATTGATACTAAAGAGTAACTATTTTAAAAAGGTAATATGATGCTCATATGAATTTCAAATGAATGCATGTCAAATATTTTATTTAACTCTTTAATGAAGAAATGAGTATGATGCTACACCCAACTCAAGGTAGAATTCAAAATTCAAAATAAACACATACGTAGGTAAATCAGGAATGTTGAAATGAATTTACAAAATGATGAAAAACTGGCTTTTTCCATGGAGGTTGGGGTCGTTGTCCAGGAATTAGTAGTTATTTTCGGGGACAGAATTCATTTGCATTTCTATGAGCAGGTGCCATTTAAACTGCAATCAGTTATCTACAATTTATGGAATTGTAACCACTTTAAAAAAGATGAAAACAGTTAACCTGAAAGGTTCTCCTGCACTGAATGAGACGCTCAGTTATTTTTAAATTTGCTTATTTTTGTCTTTTAAAAAAAATTTTACAATATTTGACAGTAACCTTCTTGATATTGATAAATCAATTTGTGCCACATCTCATGGCATATCAGCTTTCTGTGTCTTTGTCCGTCTCAAACAACCCCACATGCCTACCTCAACATACGTTTTACCTCCCTTCAAACTGGATTAATGGTATCCATGTTATATGACTTTATACGTGTTCTTCACTTTAGAGCAAATAGTTATGAACAGTTAATGGAACACACACAGAGATGGCAATGGGACCCTCTGAGTTTTGTTCCCAGAGTCTATACTCTTTTCTACTGTGCCATATTATGGTGACAATTCAACTAGGTGGCCTGTGTCCACAATCCGTAGCAAAAACGCCGGTAAACTTAACAGATTCTCTGCATCCTATTTGCCAAGTGCTTCAGTGATATCTGTAGCCTGAAGAGAAAAGCTAAGTTTTTCCTCTCTATCTCTCTGTTCTTTCCTTCTCTTTTCTTTTGAATTTCCTAAAACAAAGGAAGAAAAAGGAGGGGATGAATTTGGCAATGTGTCAGTTAATTTCATCAATGTAGACGAAGTTAAATTAGGAGGCTGAATTATCAAGATTGACTGTTTTCATTGATGCAATTAAATCAGGTAAATTGCCAGTGCTTCACAAATGAAGTCTTAGGTGTGACTGAAGTTGTGATTGATTGGAAAGTACTCACAGAGAAAACAAGCACAGGAAAAACAGCACTATTCCAAAATGCAGAGCAAAACCACACATATTTAGGCTTTACAATTTTCGTCCTCCTTCATATTCTTACTTTGATGTATTTCTGCCTTTTAATTTAGCCTTTTCCTAAAAAAAACAGTTTGCGTTACAGTTTACAAAGTAAGATAAAATATGCTTTAAGAAGTACAAAAATGAGGCAAGTGAAAATGAATTAAAAAAAAAAAAAAAAGAATCCAGGAGCAAACTCAGTCCACAAAGTTTGTCTGTGACATCACTGTCCTTCCAAACAAGGAGCTTCCAGTTCAACTCCAAACATTTAGCAGTGCAGACTGGAAAATGCAGTGACCAAAACCAGAGTCCCTGGGTGGAAAGCAAGCCATTTAATAGGAGGTGAAAGAGTCCTGCTATAAATACTACAGAAAATAATTTTCAAATCTACTCTCCTAAGGAGAACACTGTGCGACATAATGAATATCATCTTTAGAAACATCTTCTTGTAACTGTTTCTTAAAATATCCTTCCAGACAAAGCAATGACATCATTACAAACTCAAACTTAGCAAAACGCTTTTTGGAAAAAGGAAAGTGGAAGGACATTGAATGATGTCCAGGTATGTAGCTCTCTGATGATCTGATTTCATCCAAGAATTGTGTGGAAACAGCTAGGACTGGGTAAATTTTATATCTCCCAAACAGTTTTTCTTAAATATCATTGTATTTGGCTAAGCTTTCAAGTGTGACTCAATGATAGTAAAGGGGAGAGCCTAACTCCTGACAATTGCATGAAATGTTGGTCTTCAATGTTGCCAGTGAACTGAGAAACTATGTTAATAATCAGTCAGGTTAGCCCTTTTCTCTTAGATAATTTTGTTATTCACAATTCTCTTTGACAGGTATTAGCTTTAGACAATTAACTAGCAAAGTATTTTTTTTTAAATGACCATAAACATGTTAAAAATGGATAAACCCTGAGCGGTAACAGGAAAACAGCACATAAAAATAATAGAAGGATGTGATTTCTCTGCCATTATCGACTTAACTTTTAGTAATAAACATGTAGTTGGTTCATTTTTTTAGTATCAACACTAATTAAGTACTTCGTAATTTTTTACAAATTTGATTTTATTATTTTCATACCTACTGATCTCTAATTTCTTGAGAAAGATTGTCTTACTATACAGTGCATTTTAAACTTAAATACTGTATATTCATATTTAAATCTGAGATTATTGGGACACAATGATAAAAGAATTTATATAATGCCATTTTCTGAATCCATATTCAGTTTGAACTGTTTATTAATCAAATAATATACTTGAAGCTACATCGAAATGTTTAAAAACATGTTGGCAATGATGAGTCTATAAAGCAATTTAGTGGGTATAACTCTCCTTATTTTCTGATATGGGCCCTGCCTGGTTTCTGGGGCCTTGAATCTGCAATCCCTGGTGGAAGACAACACCCCTATTTCTCTGTACCTGAAAGTTTTTTCTTTTAGTTTAATTTCATTTGCATTTTAATCAATCATTAGCTTATCTTCAAACTTTTTAAAGTATGATTTTAAAAAATTAAAAGTACTTTACAATGTATTGCATTAGCAATGTTTGAATAAAGCATTATTTTGCCACTATCCCAGAGGACTATTATATTTTTCTATTTTAGTAAGTTTATTGAAGTCAAACAGGCCTTGGGCTGCTGCCTCTGTCTCTCCTGCCTTCCCCACTGAAACTCCAGCTCACACTCACAAACAAAGCCAAACCTGTGCAAACTGAAGCACCACAAAACTACCTGTGTGAAAGCAGAACAAAAGGTGTCATAATCTGTTCCACCTTGTATTGTAGCATAAACCATCAAACTCACTGCAGCAAGTACCTTTGTCATTCACCAAGAAATGGAAATTGTTTAGCGTAACTGTGCCTTACCTTCCTGAGGTATATTTCTGGATTTGATTTACTGAATTCAAAGTTGAGTGATTCACCAAACTTCTTAGTTTTCAATGCTTAAAGTCACAAATAACTTTTTTAAAAATCAGAGCTGCCAAAGTTAGGAATGATTTTAATATCCATTCCCGAGAGATGCAGAAGTAGCTGCTGTGCTATTTCTTGTACTTTATCAACCAAAGTCACCTTGACAGGCATCCTCAGGATGAAGACCTCAATAACTCTTAGGCAGTCCATTTCTCTAATGCACATCTGTGGTTGTCAGAAAATATTTTTTGATATTGATTTGAATCAATTGATCCATGTTTTGCCCACTAGAACAACAGAAACCAAATATACTCTTTTTCAAGTCCTTTTCATTTTTAAATACAATTACTGGAATCCCCTGAGCTTTCTTTTATTCTGTGGTCCTTCCCCCGGGCCAGTGTGTCCAGGTGGCCTGCCCTTCCAACCCTCTCCTCTCTTTCAGACAACTTTGTCCATGTCCCTTTGCAGAGGCCCTGGGCAGAGATCCCCCCGGGAGGTCTGCTGAGACCAGTGCACGCTGGAGCTAATGAGTCATTTTATATGGACTTGGTGATGATCTCAGTGTCGTAAAAGGGAGATTCCATTATTTCTCTTTCAAATACAGCCCTAGCTGCTGAGGCGGATCTCTCTGATTCTATATTTTAAATTGATTTTTGAATTCAAATTGAGAGCTTTCAGGTCTTATACTTTTAGAGCCAAAAGAGAACATTCAAATCAACTGGAGATTAGGGTTAATGTTCCCGATCGACTGCCAAATAGTTATGTGGGCTTGAACAACTCTATTGGCTTCCTGGGACAGCTCTCTGCTGGAATATGGGAATAGGAATGTCATCTCCCCCTTCCTTACAGGACTCTTGTGAGGATCTAGTAAAGAATACCCATAAAAGTCTTTTAAAAATGATAGAAAACACAAGATGTCATTGGTTTATATGTGTATCCTGATTCCACTCTTTCCATATCATTGTCTCTTTGTGAAAACCAGACTTCTCAAAAAGCTCTTGTATTTTTTCTTTTTCTTTTTTTTTTCCGAACACCAACCAATACTCTGACACCATCTGTGTGGACAACAGTTCAATTCGATTCTAACTAACCAGAGTTAGAGAAAACCCCACGGGATCAGGGCCCAGTGCCACAAGATTGCCCCCATATTACATGCCAGCCACAAAAAGAGTGCCAGTCTTCCAGGTCGCCTGCCAGGCCCACTACAAACACAGGATTCCCACCATTCCCACCCCTCCAAATGTGACAACTTTTTAGAACAACTCATAGAACTCAGGAGAACACTACACTTACTGATTTTTTGGTTTATGATAAAGGACAATTCAGGACCAGTGAAATGGAAGTGGTGCACAGGACGGGCTGGGTGTGGGGCGAGGTAATGACTGAGAGCGTCCACACCCTCTCTGGGCGCACCACCCTCCTGGCACATCTGTGTGTTTGCCAGCTTGGAAGCTCCTTGAATCTCTTTGCTCACGAGTTTTTATAACCTAATCTCTAACACTCTCCTTTCCCTGGGGGCTGGGGAGTATAGCTGAAGATTTCCAACCCCTAATCATCATTTGGTCTTTGGGGTGACCAGCCCTATCCTGAAGCTGTGTAAGGGCCCCACCCTAGGTTACCTCACTGGCATAAACACAGGTGTAGTAGAAAGGGGCTTGTTATGAATTACGGAAGACACTTCCGTTTCTGCCAGTCCCAAGGGTTTTGGTAGCTCTGTGCCAAGAACAGGGGAAAAAGATGAAGTACAATTTTTATTACACCACTGCTGTCCATACTGGTTGTTAGCATTTTCTTTGGTCTCTCCTCAAATGACACTACTCTCCGCTGCCCCGTCACTTCCCTGAACAGTTCTCTTGGTGATTTTCTCTCCTCATCCTACTTTCCCTTTCATGAGCACAAGAACTAGTTAAGCAGTGAATCCTGTATCGTTCTTGAAGCACCCCTCACTTTGGAGACTTTAATACCACAACCTGCTTGTTTTCCTTCAACGCTTCTGACTCTTCCTGCTTTGTCTCCTTGGAGGTATATTAACGAGAGAAGTAAAATGTTGCAACTGGTTTAAATGAGGATTTGATATACAGATATGTGCATTCTCCAGGGCACAGGCTGCATTTATATTGCTATGAAATGTGCTAAAAAGAGGAGACCAGGCCTGAAGAACCCCTGAGCAGACAACACTAGTCAGGCCTCATAAGTGACCTCGACTTTATTTGATTTGCAAACATAGGTGAAGCTCAGCTTGAGCTATTTCTTGTAAATGCCTGTATTCAAAACACAACTTAAGCTTAACCAGTCAGAAGCAGTCTACTCACTTATAATCCTATAACTGGGGACTTTCCAATGGGATAGATCAAATAAGGCAGCTGTATAATTGAAACCAACCAAATGCTTTCTCTGATTTACTTCTGTGTTGTTCTATAAAAGCCTCCTCTTTCTCTTTCCTCAGTGAAGCTCTTGAACCAGTTCTACTTTGGAGGTGCCCAATTCATGAATCACTTGCTCAAATAAACACTTTTTTTTTTTTAAATTGTGCCTCCATTTACTTTCAAATAACAGTAATTATTTGCATGCCTGTGGAAGGAAACATTGGTATTACTATGTTTTTTTTTAAATTTATTTTATTTTATTTTATTTTTTACAATTTAAGTTCTAACTCTACAGAATTGTAAAATAACATAAGAAATAACCCAAAATATACATTCCTATCAAATCAGATAATCACCCAGAGCTCCTGCTAAAATAATTTCCAGCATTTCACTGAAAGGACACCTAGTAATTTCTTTTGCCCATTTCCTGACAGTTTCTCCACTAGAAATAAAAGTAATCTTGAAAGAAAATTATTAATCTCAAACAGGCCAAGGATGCCCATAAGGTTTGACCTGATATTTACATAGGTGCAGAAGAATTTAAATTAACCATATGGGCATCTTTGAGTTTATTCTGTAGTTCTAAATCAATGAATTATTAAGCAACTACTAAGGCTGGAGAGTAAACTTATGACTAGGAGTTTTCACAAGGAATCTTAGATTGGTCTTCTAAAAATCCTTATTATTTGCTATTCTGTATTAGTTCGTTTTCACACTGCTATAAAGAACTACCTGAGACTGGGTAATTTATGAAGAATAGAGGTTTAATTGACTCACAGTTCTTCGGGCTTAACAGGAAGCATGACTTGGGGGGTCTCAGGAAACTTACAATCATGTAGGAAGGCCAAGGGGAAGCAAGCACATCTTACCATGGTGGAGCAGGAGACAGAGCGAGTGAACAAAGGGGCAAGTGCCACACATTTTCAAACAACCGGATCTCTTGAGAACTCACTATCACAAGAATAACAAGGGAGAAGTCTGCCTCCATGATTCAATCACCTCCCACCAGGCCCCTTTCCCGACACATGGGGATTACAATTCGAGATGAGATTTGAGTGGGGACACAGAGCCAAACTATAACATGTTCTAAGACCAGGACACTGACCACAAGAAACTTTCTCCAACAGATTTCACCTGCATTTCCTACATTCAGGTGAATCCTTTAAATTGGCTGAGGCACATCAGGTACCAAGAAGAGACCTTTGTCACTGCCTTTGATCCTGAGACCTTCTGAGCCAGGTGCTTGGGGGCTTTACCTGGGGAGGCTTTGAGTTTTACTCCACGCAGAATGTCAAACTTGTTTTTTAAAAGTGGGTTTGTCAGACCGGATTAAATGACAATTATTTTCAAATATGATACCAAGCAAGGTCTTGAGTGTAGAATCAAATTGCCCAATTATATCCTAATAAAAAGCAAGACAGATACCCAGTGCACCTATTCAACTATCTATACAGCAGTTTCATAAAACATTAGGAAATTTAGTAAACCTATTGACTTCTGGGGAGTCAGTGAGAATCAGATACATTTCTTAAATGTTTCATTTCATCATGAAGAGCAGAGTTTATGAAATTGAGGTTAAGATTTGCTTCAAATCTTAAGAAGAAAGCACTTTGATATTTGTCTGTTCAAACTAAAAACTACGTTTATGGCATTCTACAATACTTGCATTTTCCTCTCACCTATGTAATTAGTTCCTGTTCTCAGGAACCCTGCTTTTAAGAGGAAGGTCTAGGCTGGGTACAGTGGCTCACGCCTGTAATCCCAGCACTCTGAGAGGCTGAGGCGGGCAGATCACCTAAGTTCGGGAGTTCAAAACTAGCCTGACCAATATGGTGAAACCCCGTCTCTACTAAAAATACAAACATTAGCCAGGCATGGTGGTAGGTGCTTGTAGTCCCAGCTACTAGGGAGGCTGAAACAGGAGAATTGCTTGAACCCAGGAGGCAGAGGCTGCAGTGAGCCAAGATCACACCACTGTACTCCAGCCTGAGCAATAGAGTGACTCCATCTCAAAAAAAAAAAAAAAAAAAAAAAAAAAAGAGATGAAAAGGAGGAAGGTCTCTTTCTGGATCATAAAGTGTCCTGGAAAGCCTCACTAAGTGGATGGTTGCCATCTGAGAGTTGGTTAAGTAACATCAGCTCAGTAGCTTGTACACAAGAGACAATTCTGGAAGTATAAAAAGTTAAAGTTGCTGGTACAAACATTTCCACAAGGCTCTAAGAGCCCACTTTTACTGAAGACACACAAATCTTACATCAGTATCCAACAAGAGAGTAAAGAGAAACTACCTGTAGATGACGAAGACAGAATGGCTTTGGCCAATTTATTGTAATAACCAATGATATCAGAATGGAGAAGAGAGGAATTATCTATCTCATTCAAACTTCATTACCTCCACAAAGCCCTTGTCTCCAAATAGAGCCCTATTCATGGTTAGGAATTCAATGCATGAACTTCAAGGACACAATTTCATTTATTAAACAAGAAAAGGCAATGTGATATACACCATGGAATACTATGCAGCCATAAAAAAGGATGAGTTCATGTCCTTTGTAGGGACATGGATGAAGCTGGAAACCATCATTCTGAGCAAACGATCACAAGAACAGAAAACCAAACACTGCATATTCTCACTCATAGGTGGGAACTGAACAATGAGAACACTTGGACACATGGTGAGGAACATCACACATCGGGGCCTGTCATGGGGTGGGGGGGGAGGGATAGCATTAGGAGATATACCTAATGTAAATGATGAGTTAATGGGTGCAGCACACCAACATGTCACATGTATACATATGTAACAAACCTGCACATTGTGCACATGTACCCTAGAACTTCAAGTATAAAATAAATAAATGAATAAATAAATAAATAAATAAATAAAATAAAAAAGAAGGAAATAAAAATATTTTACACCCCTTTCCCCCCCACAAAAAAAGAAAAGGCAATGTGAGGACACAGTGAGAAGGCGGCCGTCTGCAAATCAAGGAGAGAGACCTCAACAGAAACCCACCTTGCCAGCACCATGGTCTTGGATTTCCAGCCCCTAGAACTGTAAGAAAATAGGTTTCTGTTCTTCAAGCCACCCAGACAGTACTATTTTATTATGGCAGCCAAAGAGACTAATACAATTATATTTTTCTATTTAAATTTTATCTAGCAATGCCTGAGGATCTTTCCGAATTGAATAATGCTTGCTATGCAGCTCTCACCATAGTGTCGAGGTAATTTAAGAAATATAGGCCACCTCACAAAACATAATTATTTGTAGCATTGCTCTTTTCATAACGTGACAGAATACATTTTTATGAAATCTCAAGAGATGTAGACACTTTATTTGTTTTTCTTAATTTAGGATATAATCTTAGACAGCCAAAATCTAAATAATTGTTAGTGGAGATTTGGGCATTTGTTTAGGATAAGATCATGAATACCTAAAAAACAATGGTTGGTTAATTCATCAAAATAACATCAAAATATTTTAAAGTAAACTTAGAAGTTTTCACAGTTATATTCTTAGCTCTTTCCAAAGCAAGAAAATGTTTTATTTTTAGTAATCAAAGATATATTAAAGTAAACACAGAAAATTATTCAAGTGGGATACAGAATCTCTATTACCTATTATCAGAATTTTGATTACACAAAAGATTAAAAAATGACTTTTTACATTGTAGACAAGTCACACATCAATAATCCAAGGTAACAAGCACATCAGAAACCGAGTGAAATTTGTCAAAATACAAAACATTTTAGTTTTGTTTTAGATTCATATATTATTAACAAAGACAAAATTCAATTTCTAAGTTTTTTCACTGTGCTCTTTCATATTCTGGAAAGATCTGTCACTTTCCTAAAAGACAAAACTAATTCTTTTCCTTGAAAGACAAAAATATATGCAGTTGTGTTTCCCTGACCCTATTATCCTTAGTAGAGTCTCAATCGCCCATTTGATTAAGCTTATTTCACAGGAAAAACTGGGTTAATGGGGGAATAATTAAGAACTGATATTATATGGTGTTTGCTGTATTACCAAAGGTCTCAGGAAACATACCTGGTGGCCGTGTCATCCACCCTCTACATCTACTTGCCATGGCACAGATAAATATACTTATTGATATGGATGTAGCCCAAGAGATAGTCTTCTGGACAGCATATAAAAATAACAAGCACAAGTATATAAACTTAAATTTATATTTAGCAGTCAAGGACTCAACTGTTATACATTCATTAGAAATTATTTTGTTTTCTAAGAATTCTCCAATTTTAAGGGTATTTAACATTAGTCAAGATCTTAAGTAACCTAAAGAAGTTAGAAACTAAGTTAAAGCTGTCACGCTACAACACATAATTACTATTGATAGAAAAGGTTTATCATAATAATAATTTAATTTAATGCAATTTTTCATATTTTAAGCATTGTTCAGAAATAATGTTAGTTTTTATGATCGATAGACCAGTATAAACCCAGAAATTGCAGTTTGACTCTTATCATCATGAGAAAAGCAACCAAAATAAAGTGAATTGTAGGTCAAATTATATTTAGTGTGGCTATAGCAGAAAAAACATAGACTTTTTAATAAATGAAATTATTTATATAATTTGCCTAATAATGGAATTAGATACACTTGGAATTTAAACATGCTTCTGAACTAAAAATTTTATAAAAACATTTTAATGTTTTCTAACTTTATTGGTTTATAATTAACATGCAAAAAATGTATGTATTGGGTTGATGCAAAACAGCAATTACTTTTATACAAACCAAATATTTAATGTACAACTTGATGTTGAGACAAGCATGCATTGTGATGTGATAAACACAAACAACTTAGTGAATGTATCTGTCACATATCATGGTTATCTTTGTGTGTTTGTGGTGAAAACTCTTAATATCTATCCTCTTAGCAAATTTTAAGTATACAATACACTATTAAAGATGATAAATTTTAATCTAGTGTATTTAAAATGTTAGCTTATTTTTCTATTTTTTTGAATTTGCAAAAATTGGATTTATATGTGTATTTATCTTTAAAAAGCCAATCAGAATAGTGCCTCTTTAATTTAAAGAGATAGGAACATTTATATCCACTAACTGAGGTCAAGATCTTTCACAATTACAGAGCCACAAACGTGTTAGAGAGCTCACAGTATGACACCTACCACTTCAGCCACAAGTCAATAATACACACAAAGATGCAAAAGTTTGATGGCTGAGATCTCAAAGAGAAGTTCAGTTTCCCAAGTGCATAAAATTCTTAATTGATTTGAGCTCACAAGTAAAACAAAATAGGCAATAAGAATAATAAGCCAGATTATGTCTTCTTTTATTCAACAGACAGTAGACCTACAGCGATCATCGAACTGGCAGATCATAAAGGCAAATTCCTAATTGCTTCCTCCAGTGGAAAATAAGCCATCAGCTATGTCTTACCCAGCAACAAAACAAAACATAAAGTTAGTAGGAAACACAGTTAAAGAAACAGAGTGAACAAGGTTAAATATCTATTGCCATTTGATACCCTCTCTGGGAGACAGGAAAATTGTTCATGGGCTTAAGCAATTCAGGAGGTCCATTTCTTCAGTCCCACAGTTTACCTGGCTCTAAGTTGATGAACTGGACATTTTGGCAGATTATATACCTCTAAACCCATTAACATGTAACATTCAAACAGGTAAAATCACAGTTCTCATGGAAATATCAAATAAACATATGTCAAATGTCATTTAACTCATCAGTTTAACGAGAGAACCAGTAAGATGTTGAAATCAGTTCTCGGAAATCTGGTTTTTTTCAACCGAGAACTCCCCACTGACACTAACCCTATCAAAAATTGCTACTTGACATTTCATCTGGATGTCTTAAAGGCCTCTCAATTCACTGTGTCCAAAAAGGAATTCATGATTTTCTTTTCCAAACCTCTTTCCTTCTCTTGGGGTGTTCACTACTTCTGGCAATGATCCCACTTTCTGTTGAATTATTTACACCAGAAATCTAAGACTAATACATGATACTTTATCTCCCTACACTTTCACCTGCCATTACATGTTTATTACCAATCTCTGTTGATTTTACTTTCTAAATATCTCTTACCTCTATCTGCGTCTAAGTTAACCATGTCCATCCATACCATGACACCACCATCACCATTTCATCTGGACCATATCACCTAGACTAAACCAATACCATGTGTTTTTCTCATTGTTTTCACCACATCAAGCATCTTCTTATCCCTCCAATTTTGTCCATATATCACCCAGAGTGACAGATAGGATAATGTATTCTACTATTAGAAATTCTTAATGATTTCCTATTGCTCTTGAGATAAAGACCAAAACCCTATGAAGCCCCATTGCTCTTAGGATAGAGACTTAAACTTTATTATTCTCTACTGTTTTTATGGTACAGACCCCAATACTATGATCCTCCCTCCTGTTATAATAAAGACGCAAACCTTATAACACGTCATCTCTCTTAGGATAAAGACCAAAATCTATGATACCCGGCTGCCCTCAGGCTAGAGACCCAAGCCCTCTATCTGGAGTACAAGGCTCTCTTACAATGCTGCTACTTACCCTACCTTCCTCTCTTCAGTATTGTCATGAACCAGATTCCCCTCACTTCCTGGTTCAAGCTTCCTTAATTTCTTCATAGGTTTCTCAACTTCTCATTACTGCATCTTAGAAGTGTTTATTTATTTATTTTTATTTTTTACTTTCAATATTTTTCCCTTAAATCTCCTACTTTGCTGCCTGGTTCAAACCTATGATTATCCAAGTTAATCTCATTTTTATTTTGTCAGAGCCTTTTCCTTGACTGTTCAGGAAGACCAAATTATACCCCTCCCCTGATAGCACTTAAAAAACATTGTAATCTCGGCCGGATGTGGTGGCTCACACCTGTAATCCCAGCACTTTGGGAGGCCAAGGTGGGCCGATCACGAGGTCAGGAGTTCCAGACCAGCCTGGCCTATATGGTGAAACTCCATCTCTACTAAAAATATAAAAATTAGCCGGGCATGGTGGCACATGCCTGTAATCCCAGCTATTCAGGAGGTTGAGACAGGAGAATTGCTTGAACCTGGGAGGCAGAGGTTGCAGTGAGCTGAGCTGAGATTGCATCACTGCACTCCAGCCTGGGCAACAGAGAGAGACTCTGTCTCAAAAAAAGAAAAAAGTGTAATCTTATATCAAATTTTGTGATTCATTTTTTTTCTCTACCATTGCACAGTTAATTTCAAGAGGGCAGGACCATGTCTAATTCTACTTATTATATTCCTACTGAATATTTTGTAGTTGGCTTATATTAAATAATTTTAATTTAATTTAAATAAAATGTATTTATTGAGTGAATGTATGATTTGCTGTCATATAACATATTTCTAAGTCTGATTCTATCTTCTATACTAGATAATTTATTAGTTCCCAATTTTATGTATATATGTTATAATGTGATTAGACTTCCATAAAAATTTATTAAATAATAAAGAGGGTTAATATGTCATATCACAAGAAGGCCAGAAGTAGGAAAGTGGTAGTAGTTTAGCCTCTGAATCAGATGAGGTTATAAATTAAGGTCCTTTACTTACCAGCTGTGTGAGCATAGTTATATATTTACAGATCACTGAAACATTTGTTAAATTCAGTCTGCTCAAGAAAAAAGTGGGACTGAGAATATTACCTTTCACACAAGGATTCTTTCAGAATTACTGAATTAATACATTCAAACAATTCCTTCAATACTGTTCAAGCACTTCAATATTATCAATGACAGTTTCCTGCGGTATCTTGGGTATTATTCCTGTGGACCTATAGAGTGTTAGCCATTTAAAAGACATCAGCGGCTTTTGCTGTCTCCATATTTATTACAGCATTTAGGACTAGGTTCAACTACTCAGAACAGAAAATGTTACTGCAGTGGCTTAAACAGAGATAATGTGTCTTGTGCAAAACATCCACAGTTGGAGAGAATAACACCAAGAATCCAGACCCTTTGTAACTTCCTGCAGTGGGTTTAGCACCTTCAGGAGGGAAAGTCAAGGAGAGGGGAGTGACATTGGGAGACTTTGACATACATATCACTGCCAAGAAGCAATCATTTCCAGCAGTAAAAAAGGAGGGAAACTGAAGTTTTTGCCTCAACAATCTCTATAGTAGAAGCAGACAAGGCAGTAGGAGAAGGGAAGAAATGTTTGGTCCATCATATATCCTAGGTGTAGGTATTTGAGGGTATGACCATACCAGTTAATTAGGGGAGACGAGTAGAAACTCATCTCTTCCACATGTAGGAAGCTAACTTTGCCATAACTGTTACTAATACACCCTTCAAAATCACCATCTTGAAAGGTTTTGTGAAATGAGCATGATTTTCTTTTGATACAAGGTCAGACCTTCAGAATGATCTAGAAACTCATTTGAGGACAAGTACCAATTCAAAGCTGATGTAAAGTAGGCATTTTCAAGAGGAAGAAATACTTCTCATATCTGAACTGTGTAAGCAAGTATTTATTTATTTTTTGAATCCTGAAAAAGCAATTAGAAGAGAGAGAGGAAAATATTTCCTTTTCTGAAGGCTGCCAAGAATAAAGCCTATTCTCATTTGTTAAAATAAAAAGAGGTAATAAGCTAAAATAAGAATACACTAACCTTATTCTTGAACCCAGCTGCCTCTAGAAAAAAAACACTATGAAAGTGAAGCTAAGTTCAGTAATTTTTGCAGTGATTATCTTTTTGTTAGCTCTAGTTATCTTTCAAGTTTTATTGATAATAAAACATTAATTGCAAGGACAACTTTTGAAATCTATTATTGAATACCTAGGACACTCATGTCTCTCCACATTCTTGCAAAGGAATTGCTTTATGAATTAAACCACTTGGGGAAGTAGATCCTTTCATTCTATCAATTAAACATACATATAAGGACAGCCATATACTAGTTTACATGCAAAATTTTAGGCCATAGCAATTTAGTAACTAACACGTTACAGGGACTGGAATTTTCAGTCCCCCACTTCTTCTACCTCACCGCTCTGCTATTTGAAACTATGATTCTCCATTCAGAATATAACCACATTAGTTTATGAAACAGGAAAATATGAAGGGCAGACTCTAGAAATATCAGAATCACTTGGACAGCAAGGTCCGAAATATGTATTATGAAAGGGAATTATCATGTTTGACTCAATATGTTGCTGCAAATAAATAAAAATTATTTGCTCAGTATAGATACTCCTTATATACCTCAATATTTTATATACCCTGACTGAATACTTATGACAATCTATGAGCAGAATAATGAGAAAAAACTTACTAAAAAATCTAATTATTTTGTTCATTTTCTTAATAAATGTCCTGCTTCACAGTTATACCACTTTCTGGATTTTTATTTTTATTCTGACTTTATAAAATAAACATTATTGTTAGAATAGTTTTAAACTAACAAAAAAATCACACAGAGATTACAGAATGCTCCATATAGCTCCATATATGTTATACACGCGCACACACACACACACATTTTTAAATACGTAATTTTATATATATATATTTTATATGTCCCTTCCCCTCCCCTAGAAATCACTGAATTGTTTACTGGCTCTAGAGTTTTGCTCTCGTTATTAAATTTGTAACATATATATAATATACATTTATATACAGTATACATAAAGTATATCTATATAATAAATGTAATATATATATAGCCTGCTTATATATTTTTGCCTGCTCCAGAATTCCATTCCATCCAGGATGCCACAGAACTTACACTAATCTTGTCTCTTTGAGCTCTTCTTGGCTATGACAGTTTCTTAGACTTTTCTTATTTTTAATGACCTTCACAGTTTTGAGGAGTGCTGGTCAGATCTTTTGTAAAATGTTCCTTTCTTAGAATTTTTCTGATTTTTTACCATGATTAGACTGGACTTAGGGGTTGTGGGGATGGACTGTCACAAAGGTAAAATACATTCTCATCACAGCATATCAAGGGTTTATACTATCGACATGACTTACAACTTACTATTGATGTTAACATTGATCACCTGGTTGAGGTAGTATTTGTCAGGATCCTCCACTGTAAAGTTAATTTTTCCCTGTTTCTACACAGTACTTCAGCTCTATCAGTAAGAACTCATGGATATTTCTCTTGTACTTTGGGTTATAATCCAATTTTTAAAAAAATTTTTGCTCAAATTGTTCCAGCTTTGGTCATCTGACACTTTAAGTAGCTGCTGTGTGCTTTTGACATTATTGCAACTTCATTTAGCACTTTCTTACTTTCTAAAATGTCAAAATGTTCCAGGCTTATGTTCTATATTACCTTATGTAGCTCCAGGATTAACCATTTCTCCAAGGTTTTGACAAACTCATAATGTCATATATCCACCATTACAGTATCATACAGAATAATTTTACAGCCCGAAAACAAGCCCTTGTGATTCACCCAGTAAACCTTCCCCTCCCCTAGAAATTACTGATGGCTTACTGGCTCTGAAGTTTTGCTCTTCACAGAATATCATGTAAATGGACTTAAGGGTATGTAGGTGTCGCAGACTGACTTCCTTCATTTAGTAATATGCATTTAGGATTCATCCATGTCTTTGTGTATGTTGATAGCCCGTTTTTAAATCACTGAATAATATTTCATCACAAGGATATACCATGGTTTATTTATTCGTTCACCTATTAAAAGGCATCTTGATTGTTTCCAGTTTGGGACAATTATAAATAAAGTTGTCACATGTATAAATACGCATGCCACTCTTTGTGTGGATATAAATGTTCAAATAAGTTAGTTAAACACCTGGTAGCCTGATGGCTGGATTATATGATAATACTATATTTTTCCTTGTTAAGAAACTGGCAAATTATCTTCTAAAGAAGTTGTGCCATTTTGAGTTCTGATCAGCAGTGGATCAAAGTTCCCATTACTCTATATCATTGTCAACAATTATTTTAATGATGTTGTTTTCTTTTTGGTGAGTTTTAAAATGTCTTTGTATATTTTATATATAAATCATTTATTTGATATGTGTTTTGCAAATGTCTCCTTTTAGTCTGTGGATTGTCTTTTTATTCTTTTAACAATTTATTTTATAAAACATAAGTTTTTAATTTTAACTAAAGTCCAACACATCTATTCTTTTTAATTGATTGTGCTATTGGTGTTATATTTAAAAACTCATCACCAAATCCTAGGTCAGACAGATTTTTCTATTATGTTTTTGTCTAGAAATGTCATAGTTTGTATTTTACATACATTTGTGATCCATTTTGATTTAATTTTGTGTAACGTATAAGGTCTTTTTCTAAGTTTGTTTGTTTATTTATTTTTATATATGGATGTTCAATTAATCCAGAATCATTTGATGAAAAAAGTGTTCTCTTTTTCTTTCAATCTTTTTGGCCCTTTCGTCAAAGATTAAATGAATGTGTTTCTGTACAATAATAATATGATTTGTCTGTGTCCCCACCCAAATCTCATCTTGAATTGCAGTCCCCATGATTCCCACGTGTTGTGGGAGGGACCCGGGAAAGATAATTGAATCGTGGGTGAGGTTTCCCCTATACTGTTCTTGTGGTGGTGAATAAGTCTCATGAGATTTGATGGTTTTATAAGGGGACACCTCTTTCACTTGGTTCCCATTTCCTCTTTTATCTGCCTCCATGTGGGACGTGCCTTTTGCCTTCCACTAGGGTTGTGGGTCTCCCAAGCCATGTGGAACTGCGAGGCTATTGAACCTCTTTTTCTTTATGGATTGCCCAGTCTTTGTCAGCAGCATGAAAATGAACTCATACCAGTGATATCTGTATTCTCTATTCTGTTCCATTGATCTAAGTGTTTATTGATTGGCTAATATCATGCTATCTTGATTACTGTAGCTTTATAGTAAATCATGAATGCTAATAGGGCACATCTTTTGACTTTCTACTTATTCTTCTTTACTACTGTATTTGCTTTTCCAGGTCTTGTGCCATTTGTATGAAATTTAGAATCAGTTTGTTTCCATCTACAAAATAGCTTCCCGTGATTTTCTTTTTGAGGTTTCGTTGAATCTATAGAGTAGGTTGAAAGAAATTGAGATCTCAACAATGTTATGTCTTCTAATGCATGAACATGAAATACTGCCCATTTATTGAGATCTTTGATTTTTATCAATGTTTTATAGTTTTCAACATACAAATCCTGTGCATATATTGTTAGATTTATATTTAAGTATATCATTTATTGGATGTTATTGTAAATTATAAATTTTATTTAATTTTAATTATAAATCTTTGTCTGTCATGTATGAGAAAGCCATGGACTTTTTATATTGCCCTGGTATCCTGTAACCTTGCTGTATTCACTTATTACTCCAGCTAAGCAGATCTCAGCTGCGTCTGCTGGATGAGGTGGTGCTTTATCCTATAACTTCTATTCTCTAATGCATCCAATAAAATTCATTGATTTTCACTTTGTCCTGCTTTTCCTCATAAGAACAGGAATAATGAAGTCCAAGCTTTCACACATAGGAGATAAAACTGAAAGTCCACACATTCTGATTTTTAAAAATTTTCTATTCTTTTGTTTTGCTATTCTTATGTGTTTTTTAAATGTTTATCTTTGAGGTTTGAATTGTTTATGTAATAATGTAGAATCATCCACAGATAAATACAATTAGCAAATATAAACCATAATTCATATAGTTTTAAAGGTACCTTTGTATGTACTCCAGAAGAAATAGACATCAACAATTTAGAGGCTACTTTTTATTTAAATAAATTTACACCTGCTTCCTTTTTTTTTTTTTTTTTTTTTTTTTTTTTTTTTTTTTAGTGAAACCCAGTTTCAGTTCTTTGAACACCAGAAAAAACTTTCTAGCAACCTCTGATGTATTCCTGCATCTAGAGTGGAAACACAGCACAGCAGAGAATTGAAAAATTTGAGAAAAAGAGTCAGTTGTTGGCCACGTTGACTAAGATTCAGGCATGCACATACACATACCAAAGTGATTAGCAGCCTAGCTGAGCTCAAATAAGGAAGAAAAAAACCCAGCATTACAAGAATGGGACAGTGGCAGGTTACTGCTAGCCCTGCCTGTGGTATTTCCCTTCCATTTGACCAGAAATGTCAAATTCTGTTGAAAAGAATGGTCCATTTTCATGCGAAGCTTTAGGAAGCGCATGATTTCCACATGGAATCTGGCCTTTGTCAGACATTGTATGGGACTGTAAAAATGACTTATTCCAAGATGAGAACATGTGGGGTAGAGCTTTAAAACCTGCAAGCCATGCACTGTTCTCTTATTGAAGTTTCATTAAAGCTGTTCCAGACATTTGCTGCCTTTGCTTCCATTTTTGGACTTGAGAGAGAAGAGGCTTCAAGACGTCTGCAGGGGGGATATGAATGAGTGTGTGTGTGTGCACATGCGCACCTGTGTGATGTCAAAATAATAAAATTTAATAATTGATTGCTACAATTATTAAATATAGCTATAATAATTGATAGCTCTAATTATTAAACATAGCTGTAATTATTAAATATTAAATACATTATTTTATACATATAGAAAAAATCCTATACCCTTGATAATATTCATGTGTGCAAAATGTATTCTTCTGTCCTGATAGCTACTCTGTTCATAATTATCTTTTTTTGTACACACAAAGAAAACATATAGACAAAGTTAATATAAAATTTAATAATTATACAGCAATACAGTGGCTAACTATAGCTACTCTATTTAATTACCCATTCTAACGTGATTGGACTATTTCAATTATAAATCCTAGGAGAGATAAAATCTTTTTACTTATACACTGTATAAATAAAGTATGTTCTAAGATATTTCCATGATTTATTCCATGAATACTGCATGGATTTCATTGCATGTGAGAATTTCTCTGCCTCTTCTTCCTATTAACCATTAAATGTTATGTCATACTGGGGATGTGAGCCCTGAAGCAGTGGCAGGAAATATCTGCAAAGTGGCAAATGCCTCCTATTACCAAGAGTGCTGATTACAAAGCTACCTTTACACGTGGATTATTCGTGTTTACAGCAACATAATGCACTGTTTTATAGTTTTTCAAGAAGAAAGCATCTGTGGTATAGTAAAAATTACCCTGAATCCTGGATGGAAGAATCTGAGTTCCAATCCAGCCTTTGTTACCAGTAGCTGGTAACAAAGTTACCAGTTAGTTAACTACTGCTGTGTAACAAATTATCCCAAGACTTAGTGGCTTATAACAGTATTTGTTACCTCTTACGGATTTGATGGGTCAAGCATTTGGGAACGGCTAAACTGGATGGTTCTGGCTTGGGGTCTTTCATGGGGTTACAGTGATGATGCCAGTCAGGGCAGCAGCCTCCTGTAGGTATGACAGCAGCTGGAGCATCAGCATCTGAGGTATCTTACTATGTGGTATTGGCAGAAGATATCCATTCCTCACTGGCAGCTTGACTGGCCTCACTTTCTAGCAGCTGACTTTCCCCAGAATGGGAGATACAGGAAAGAGAGGGTGAGAAGGAGACCATAATGCCTTTTTGACCTAGTCTTAGAAGTCATAAATCACCATTTATACACATTCAGTTCATTGGAAGTGAGTCACTACGGGTGGTCACACTACAGAGCAAGAAAATTAGGCTCCCTTGTATGAAGTGAGGAATTTTATATATATATATCTGTATATCTCTATATATATATACAGGTGTATTTTCATACCACCATAGTGACCATATGAGCTTGAGTAGTTAAACCTGCTGAACATCAGTCTTCTCCACAAATGAAAATCACAATATCTATCTCAAAGAATTACTGGGACTGTTCAGTAAGATGATGCATCTGACATTTTGTAAAATGTAAGCTACTGCGTCAATGTAAAGTTGATCGAATGTAATGTCAGTGATGTTTTGTCATGGACATCACCAATGCATGTTGAAGAAATCTTGTTTAGTGACTTCCAAGGTAGGCAGACGCTGGTACTGTGCACCCTCCTCTCGAAAAAGAAGCATACAAATCTTTGACTGTTAAAGTACACAGCACTCAAAGATTTTGTTGTAACCATTGAGAATAATAATTTGCTAATGAGTCAGGTGCCAGTGGCTCACGCCTGTAATCCTAATCCCAGCAGTTTGGGAGGCCGAGGCTGGTGGATCACCTGAGGTCAGGAGTTCAAGACCAGCCTGGCCAACATGGTGAAACCCCATCTCTATGAAAAATACAAAAATTAGCCAAGCATGGTGGTGCGTGCCTGTAATCCCAGCAACTCAGGAGGCTGAGACAGGAAAATTGCTTGAAACCCAGGAGGCAGAGATTGCAGTGAGCCCAAATTGTGCCACTACATTCCAGTCTGGGTGACAGAGCAAAACTCCATCTCATAAATAATAATAATAATTTGTTAATGAAAAATGTTAATTTCCAAAGAATTACAGAGTTTAAATATCAGAATTATTTATCTTATTATTTTGGGTGGATTGACCAAATATACAGACTTTGTTTTTCATGTTTTTGTTTGTTTGTTTTCCCGTATGACAAGAGGCTGGAGACTGGCAGACAGACAGCATGAGCTTCTGCAGCAGGGCAGTTCTGTGAGCCATGGGGCTCAGGCCCCTCTGTTTCTGGGTAATCACCCTGGTCCTTGGTGCCTTCCGCCTGCTCCCCTTGCAGCACTGATCCTTCATTCCAGGCAGACGGAATAAGATCAAAGCACAAAAAAAAGTTTGCTGAATATGCCCTGTTTTACTTTAATTTCTTATTTTCAAATAAATTTGGACTTTTGGAAAAGCTGTAAAGATAGTAGAGAGTTCTTATATACCTTTCATCCAGATTCACTTAAGGATAACATCTTTTATAATTGTGGCATATTTATTGAAATCAGAAAATAACATTCACTATGAACCAATTGGTATTAGTTATACTATAACTAATTATTATCAACTAATAGTATCATTATTTACTTATCCATAATACGATGATGGTAATAACAAAATATAGAGTATAATATTAAATACTGCAACATAGGATATTAATGATAGTACTACTGCTAGTTTTAGTTAATAATATTAACTAATTTACAGACCTTATTACAATGTTCTCAGTTTTACCACTAATGTCTTTCTTTTGGCTCCGTGATTCACAATGCATTTATGTGTCATGTCACCACTGTTGTCTGTAATCTGTGCCAGTCCTTCACTCTTTTCTTGTCTTTTGGGAACTTGAAACTCTTGGAAACACTTGGCCTGTTATTATGTACAATGCCCCTCAGTTTGGGTTTATCTAATGTTTTCACATGACTAAATTGAAGTTACTCAATTTTCCAAAACTGCTGCAGATGTGATGATACTGTGCTCTTCCCATTACATGATATCATATGATATATGAGATGTAAACATGGATTATTGTTTTCTTTCTTTTTTTTTTTAGATGGAGTCTCGCTCTGTCCCTAGGCCAGAGTGCAATGGCATGATCTTGGCTCACTGTAACCTCTGCCTCCCGGGTTCAAGCGATTCTCCTGCCTCAGCCTCCCCAGTAGATGGGATTACAAGCATGTGCCTCCACCCCCAGCTAATTTTTGCATTTTTAGTAGAGACGAGATTTCACCATGTTGGCCAGGATGGTCTGGATCTCTCAACCTCGTGATCCACCTGCCTTGGCCTTCCAAAGTGCTGGGATTACAGGCATGAGCCACTGTGCCCAGTGGATCATTTTTGTTTGTTTGTTTGCTTTTGTTTGTTTTGTTTTGTTTTTTATGTTGTCTGTCAGGTGCCTTTACTTTTAAGTGATTTTTTAAAAAAAATTTATAACTTGTAAGTATCTTCTGGGAAGATATTTTTAGGCTATGGAAATATTGTTTTTCATCATACAGTTGCCCAGTAATTTTAGCACCAATAATGGCTTTTTGCCTACAGTGACTACTTATGTAGTGTTTAATTTGATGACTTCTGTAGGGATATATAAATGAGCCAATGAGAAACCACAGACATCACATTTCTAGCTTAATTTTGAAAGGTAAACGTCTTATAGGCAAATTTTTAAAAGTTAAGGCAATTTGGTTTCATCAGGAGAACCAAAGAAAAAATGAGTAGTTTGAATTTCTGGTCATAATGATAGTATTCTTGATCTTCTAAATATGGAAGCAACTAATTAAATATATTTACAACAGGAAGAACTAGATACACTTGCAAAATTCAAAGAGGAAACCAAAGCAAGACAGCCAAGTTCTATTTGCGGGTCCAGTAGATCTTCCAAAGAAACGGCAGAATTGTGATAGGTAGGTACTTTTAAAACTGGAAAGAGCTGGGAAATGTCCAAGTGGATGTTAATCATGGCATAGACATCAATACATGATCAATCAAGTTTTACTTCTTGTTTTCATGAGATGAAAAATTCTTCCTTATTTATTCAAAATCACCATCACATTTTTTTTTTTTTTTTTTTTTTTTTTTTTTTTTTAACACC